>NW_009203591.1:108837-131837 GCF_000690835.1 Fulmarus glacialis | reverse complement strand
ATGGCCCCGGGGGGCTGACGTGGGGTCCCGGGCCATAGGCAGAATGAGGGGAAACCTTGGGGGGCCAGTCAGGGCTGGTGGTGCCCTCAGGACTCGGACACATACATGGAGTAATGGCGTCATGTTCCCTGACCATTCTGGCTGGTCAGGAAAACTAAAAAAAATAAAGCAGAGACTTAACGTTTAGATGTTCAAGACAAAATTAGAAAAAGACTCTTCTTAGTAAAAAGATTAATGGAAGAAGCTGTGTTCAAGGACCTAAATGCTTATTATGACAGCTGTGAAAAACAAACACTTTGCAAGTGCAGTAAGGTTTGGTATATATACTAACGCACCAGAAGTTGTTAAAAAAACCCTGAAGGTTTCTAAAGGGAAACAATCTAAAACAGATTGCAATTGTTTGCAAATTTATGTCAGGCCAGTAAATGTTAGATATGAATGGTACCAGGCAATATATAAAGTTTAAGAATGCAGATTAATGTGAAAGCTGGACCCAAAGAGAATAGTCTGTAAAGGCCTATATGAGAGAGTGACTTTTCATTTCCCCACATTAGTAAGGAACACATAAAAATGGTCTTGGTACAGAAAGAGTTAATTATTGTGCACCTTTTCTCTGCTTGACCCCTGAGTTAGAAACCTGAATTAAGCAAAGCATTTATGCTTAACTTTGTCAAAGAAGTCAGAAGAGAGCAGTAGGTTCATCCCATCTGACTGTAAAATTTGCCAGTTAATAAGAAACTGTAAAACTGAGACTTTCCATCAACTCCTAAACATTTGACATTAAAATTGTCAAAAGACAGATAACAATACCAAAGGGTCATAAGACTTGGCAGAGAAAAATCACTGCCACTAAGACCTTCTCTGCTTAGGAAAGCAGTTAAGCACATGCTTAAATCTACACAAAAGGTTTGGTGCAAAAAATTCTGCATTTTGTCCATGATTATGTACATACTCTGGGCACACTCTGAGCTGATGACTGTTACCAAAAGTTAACGAGACCATTGTCAAGGCTCCTGTTAATTCAACGAGTTTGAATCAGCCAAGTTAGAAACTGTGTGAATATCTATGTACTATCAGAGAAACTCAGTGGAAAATTATCTTTTCTGGTCTTTTTCCCTTTTGCTCAATTTTTTACATCAAGTATTTAATCTAAAAGGTCCACTCATATGCTTAATATTATTATATAGCAGACTGACTAATGCATAATGCAGTTTTCTATCAATATTCATATTTTTCCCATGGCAACTGCTGTATGGGTACAGTGCCCTGTGCTACTAAACTGTATATCAAATAGTTCAATATCCTAAGATTTTCTTTACTTATAACTCAAATACTATTTCAGTGTTACTGAGTATGTATCTTATACGAGTGAATATAACTTTTTAAACAATAAAAAAAAAAGTGCAATAAATCTCAGTTTAAGTATGATCAAAGACATGATACCCTAAGGATCCTGAAACAAAGAACTTCTGGGGAGTGAAGGTATGAGGTTTTTCCAAAAGTGTCCTGACCTCACAAACCTAGGACTTGCTGCCTTAAGTTTTAAAATATATTTTAATCCTTGTCCAGTGCAAGATGTAAGAAACCAATGCACCATTTTTTCGAAGATCTACAACTTCAGCTGTATACAAAACAACAGTAGACAGACTGCTGTTGAGACAACAGTAGACAGACTGCACGAGAGACTGAGATACTAAAGCCAAGATCTTAAAAATACTTCAGCACTAAGGGTAAGATCCACTTTCCCTAATTTGTAGGTGTTTTGTAGGTGAGCCAGTCTTATACCATAAATGCCTAAGTTCTCTGCACATTCAATGAAGAGAAGGGTATCCTTCATGGTCATCAGAGCAAGATCTGACTGCAGATCTCCATTGGAAATTAAGCAATATGTTTAACAGCACCGCATCCCATTGCTAATCCTTGTATAGTTATTTCAGTCGTAGTCTGAGAGAGCAAAGAATGGAATGGACTACAGAATATTTTTTCATGTTTTGAAGGCACCCAATGTGATGACTAATGCCAGCTAAAAAGATAAGTAAAACCATACTGAGATTTCACAGAGAATGAGAACAAGGAGACCTGTTTTGAATCAGAGGAGATCTTGCCTCACATAATAAGGTGACTTATTTGAGCTGACCAAGAGGAGCGAAGTGCAATCCCATCTGAGATGACTTTGGCTGACCATTGTATTCCTACAAGGTGCATAGGTGGGAAAGAATGGGAATTTGGCTATCAGGAAAATAGTATCAGAAGGCTTGTATTTTAAAAAAAAAAAAAAGAAAACTACAGGGGGCAAGAACTACCCTAGGATTCAAACTGGTTTTGCCCTTCTTAGTCAGGGCATGTGTGCGCTGGAAGGCTTTGCATGTGGAGGAAATTATTTGACAAGCATAAAAAATGAGAAAAGAATCCAGAAATCCCTGTGTTAAATACAAACTGACAGCATCCCTCAGATGGTAGGTTTGAATTAACCTTTAGTCCCCTATAAAAATGCACCAGTTTTTGTATGCTGTTCTGAAACAGAATGTTTACAGATCTTAGTTCATCCATCATCAGAGTAAGAGGGTAGAGAATAACTCGCAGAACAGCTATAATTCAAAAGTACACAACTGGTCCTTGAGCCAGTTTGGTACTTGTAGCATGGGTTTTCACTATAGTAAACCAACAGTTAACTGGCTATCAAGTACATTTGCAAGTGACAGGGAGAAGTTGCTGTGTAGAAAGCTGAGGTATGTGCCAAGTAAATTATTCCATTGTTAACAATTCTATTTATTCCTGCATCCTCATTACTGTCAATAATTTTTGTTGCATTCTGAGGCCTTAAAATTCTGTACTTTGTTTCTCTGCTGACTTCTGCTGAAAAGGCAAGAGATGTTTGGCAGCTGTAGCTATATACTGTAGGAAAAAGAATGACAAGAAGCCTGAAAGTCTGGATGATACTTTAAAACTTCAGAGGATGTGAAACCCTTTTACTCCCTTTCTGTATGTGTGTATGTCATTCACTAAAGCTGTAGGAACTGCTTTGACTGAAACACCCTCAGCTCAGCAAATCCCCACTAAATCTAAGGAAGGAGTACGAGAGAGTCTGGGCTGATTTCCACCCAAATTTCCCCAGGATCCATGGCTCTAATGCAGTTTACCAAATCCACCCTTGTGGCATGGTGGTCTGTATGGTGTAGCATATGGTCTCCCGCCCTAATACAATTTATCTCATAGAATTCAAGTCTGTGACTGAGGCAGGTGCAACAGTTGGAATCGCTCAAGACCAGAGAATGTGTCAAATCTTTTTGGCTGAGACAAGTTGCACAGACTAAAAAAAAGGTAGAGGAGGAATGTTGCTTGCATTCATTTATTAACAAGAGCATGTGAGGCCTGAACTAGTTTATCTAGCAGAGAAATAAGAGCAGCTGCAGAGTTTGATCTTCTGCATCTTACATATCTGTATTAGAAGAATTGTTTGTTCTCTCTTTTGACTATACAGGAAGATATGGATATGTATAGTCAGATTGCAACATCTATTTTGTGACACACAATCTCAAGTAAGACTAACTCTACTTCTGCTTACCCTGTTTGGTGTCTAGAAACATTGGCTTTAAAGAAAGCTTGGCTCCCTCCTGCTGGCATGGCTTTTGGATTAAGGTGTAAGATCCACAGAACAGTAATGCCAAACAGCTGAAATCCTGAGGATACCCCAGCCTAGAAGTTGCCTACTGAAATGCCTGTCAGGGAAGCTCACATCTATCAATAATGGTAATTTACCTGAGTAAGGATCAATGGCATTGTTTTAGAATGGTTTGGGCCAGAACAAAGTTTCGAAAAGCAAGATTTTTCACAGGACGGAAACCCTCCATTGTAGTCACTTCTAATAATGGACCCCACTTACAATGCAATTACCAAGCACTGGGGAAAAAAAAAGCTCACTAGTATATGACTTCTGTCTCTCTTCCCATCTGTGTCTCTCAAAGCAGTGTGATGTGTTTTTAAAAAAAATTAATATGTGTTTTCATAACACTTAGAGATTTCCATTGATAAATTTTCATAGTGATTAAGTCAGAGTGGCTCAGGAACTGAAACAGAACCAGATCATCAGCCAGTGGCAGCCAGTGGTTCACTGACTTCACTAGAATTTGTTGTTTATCACTAGCTGAGATACAGAATTTTATTCACTTTCTGTTTCTTGGTTTAATGCAAGAATCCTGTTCAAGCTGCATAAGCAATTATTGTCCTTTCTTGTTGTGGTGGGTTACCCTTGGCCAGCAGCCTGCTGCCCATCCAGCTGCTCACTCACTGCCCCTCCTTAACAGGACAGTGGGAGAAAATAGGATGAAAAAGCTCATGAGTTGAGGTAAAGACAGGGAGACTGCTTACCAGTTACCATCACAGGAAAACAGACTAGACCTGGGGGAAAGTAATTTAATTTATTGCCAGTTAATACAGATTTGGGTAATGAGAAACAAAGACAAATTTTAAAACAACACCTTCTCCCTTCTTCTTATCTGACCTTGTTGTTCACACTACTGTTTCTCGCTATTTTTCTTCCCTCCTCCCATGCCTGTGAGGTATTTTCTACCCTTTCTTACATATGTTATCACAGAGGCACCTCCATCTTGGTTGAGGGACTTAGCTTTGTCCTGCAGTGGGTCCACTGAAACCAGCTGGAACCAGTTGTGTCCAGCATGGGCAGGCCCAGCCTCTTCTCACAGAGGCCGCCCCCGCAGTCCCCAGCTACCAAACCTTGCCACCTACACAAAAATGCACTTATGCACAAAGCTTTTCTTTCTTTTTGATGTTGGTTCCTTCATCTACAGTTAGCTTACCGTGTCTTCACTTAACTGACTGTCGTGGTTTAACCAACCACGCAGCCGCTCACTCACTCCCCCCCAGTTAGCTTACCGTGTCTTCACTTAACTGACCAATGTTCTTCTAAGAGGAAAGTTAGCTGTTTGCATCCATTCAGACTTTAAAGAGTACAGAGTTTTCTGAGATGGGCTACAGAGATGGTCAGGGACCTAGAGCATATGGCCTTTGAAGAGATATGAAAAGAGATCAGCTTGTTTAGTCTTGTGAAGAGAAAATTAAGGGATGGTCTGGTATCTGCCTGCAACTATTTGAAAAGCAGTGCAAAACTTGAAAGAATCAACCTCTTCTCAGTACTCTCAGGTGATAGGGACATAAACTTGTGGCTTGGAAGGTACTGGTTGGACTTAAAGATAGTGCAGCATTGAAACATGTTGCCTAGAGAGACTGTGAAACTGCCAAGTTCATTACTTGGCTAGACAAAGCCAGAGCTGACCTGATTTAATGTTGATAGCACTGCCTCATGAGGGAAGATGGACTACTTGACATACAGAGGTCCCTTCCAACAAACGTTTCTATAATTTTGTGATTCTCATTTTTCACCCTTTTGTTGATCCAAATAATTAGCATTGGATCATGCAGATCCATGAATACATTCAAATACACTCAATACTGAGTGAAAAAAACAATGATTTTGCTTAGTCTATTCTGCTCAAGTAGACCTCTGCCTGCTCTCTACTGTGGAGCCTTCATCAGTTTTATTTTTAAAAGACATTAATTTGGGAAAGACTGCAGAAATATGTACTCATGGATGAAAAGTGTTCTGTAACTGTTATTCTGTACCTCTTACTATTAAAAATATCTCAGATGTATTTATACTATGAGGATTTTCCTGAGATGGTAAAACATCAGATTGCTGACTGCAACTATCCACATACCGAATATTCCACCTCCAACAAGTACTCATCTCTGGACAGAGCTTCTGTATCTATCTTCATAAACCTCACTGCTGAACTATGAATAATGTTTCTCATTTGGTTTGCTATAATCTGGACTATCTAACATTTAAGAAGCCTTTCAGCACGTATGATTTTTTCAAAATACCACAATCAAATAAGTATATATTCAATACTCTTCAGCATCTAATCCTGATTTGGAAAGAATATTTATTTTAACTTATATTTTAAAAGGAGTGTGTCGTGGTTTAACCTGGCAGGCAGCCAAATACCATGCAGCCGCTCGCTCACTCCCCGGGTGGGACAGGGAGACAATCGGAAGGGTGAGAGTGAAAAAAACTCGTGGGCTGAGATAAAGACAGTTTAACAGAACAGAAAATACAAAATAATAATAATAATGATAGAATATACAAAATGAGTGATGCACAATGCAATTGCTCACCACCTGCGCTGACCGATAACCAAGTAGCGATCACTACTTCCTGGATCACGCCTACCATTCATATACTGAGCATGATGCCACATGGTATGGAATACCCCGTTGGCCAGCTGGGCTGGCTGTCCTGATTATGTTCCCGCCCACCTTCTATACCGAGCTCAGTCAGTAGGCATGGGAGCTGTCCTTGGACTAGCAGGACACTTAGCAACAACTGAAAACATCAGTGTGTTATCAACATTCTCCTCATACTAAATCCAAAACACAGCACTAGGAAGAAATTTAACCCTATCCCAGCTGAAACCAGGACAGAGTGTAATGTCTGTTAGGAGACAGAGATGTATGAACAGGTATATTCTTCTAAATTAAGAAAAATTTACCCACAAAAATTGTGAATTTTTTACAATTGTGAATTGTAAATGTGAAAAACATTAAAATAGATTATTTCTTTCCATTATTTTTTGCGAGTTTTGTCTGCTGTAATACTTTTTTCACTGGCAAGTCTCAGGTGTGTTATCCGCTACAGCACTTCAGAAACCACTTTGTGGAATATAAATGTGACAAATCTTCCATTCTGTCACATTTGAATAAACTCCAAACACCTTTGAAGTTGTCATGACTTCCTTTTGCAAACTCTTTGAGATCTACAGATGAAAAGTACTATATGATACTAGATAGATGTTATAATCTATTTCTTTACAAGGTTAGGGACAACTGCCATTTATTTTCACCTATTTGTCACATCAAACAATGTTTAAATTCCAGATTTGCTAAATGTTCAAAAATGGTTTCCATCTACATCATTGAAAGTCACTCTTTGTCTTGGGCAAGATTCTGGAGAATTTCCAAAGCCACATTGAAATGGACAGTTTCAACATTTAATTGTATTTTGGCATTGTTTGTGCATAAAGTCTTTGTATATATAAATTTATAAAGAGAGAATTTTTTGGTAAACTGATTAATGTTTTAAGAGCAGTTTCTTTTCAGTTACCTGCCCATAATATTCTTCCAACAATATTCACTGTCTGAAAACTATGTCACTTAATAGTATAGTCTGTCCAGAACAGGACCTGATAGAGAAATGAGGGTCCGTATAGTATCACAAGCGTGTTCTGCCTACATGTCAAATCACAAAATGCCGATAGACACTTTTACGTAATGTCAAGTGCGGGTGTATTATCTTTGACGCAGTATGGCACTAATTTCTAATTAAAGTTACACCTCTCTTGATTGAAGCAGGCTAGTATCCTGCTGTTTTGGCAAATGAGCAAAGCAAGCTTGTGATGATTGTGCACAACAATCCTTGTAGGTGTACCCTAAATGCAATTTTTTTTTTTTTTAAATGGACATGAAAGAGCAAGGAGCTGAATTCCCAATTTCCAAGACAGAACATATGAGACGGGCAAAATGGCTGTCATCCCCTATCCTTTAGCTATTAGTTAGCAGCACCAACGAATAACTGGTTAGTAACTGACTAACCTGAACATAGTTTGCCAGCAATTTTTTCTGTTATGTGAGCTTTTAGTAGGTCATTCTCCATTCTTTTACCCCAAAGAAAGAAATAATCTGTAAGTTCCTAGTGCTCTGCAGAGTGTATGTAGCCATACCCAACATGGAAGTAAGCTGCAGCATTCTGCTAGCCTCCAGTTTTGGAGCATGAGTGATACCCATGGCTGCAGACAGGCCTGCATAGCAAAACGTAAGGATGGCAAATCAGGTCAGGACAGAAGTCGTCTGGGTCCAGTCTGGACAAAGCACTATATCACATATATTCTATCTTTCTTGTACTCAATATGGGCAAAGCCTGACTCTCAGGCACGTGATGTGGACAAACTCACTATATGCAGGGTGCAGATTCTCCTCTCCTCTCTGGGCTTTCTCATCTCAAGGCAGTCACTGGTTCACTCCATATCGGTGCCTGGGAATGAACCAATATATATTTGCAGTATGGATAACCATAGTACTAGCACTATTATGGACCAAAACAGAGAGAGGATCTGTTTGGAAATATAGACACCCCTAAACATAGTTACACCACTTCTTGTAGCTTAGTAAGTGCATTTAGGACTTTGTTCTAGCTACCTGTGAAACACTGCATAGATATTTCTATTTCAAGGTATCTTTATTTAGAGGGGTCTATGATGTTTCTACTATTCTGCTCAAACATTAAAAAAGAAGGGTCACTTATGTCAGGAACTGTGTATTCTGCTGTATTTGCTACCATACTTTTGCTAGATTAAATCTCCATTATTAAAGAGAAGACATTATCTTAGGCCTTCACTGAATGATATGGAAGCGTCATTGCTAAAGAGAACTACATTAGGAAAATGGATATTTCTAAAATTATTTGCGGAGCAGCAGACAGCAAACACGAAAATGTTCTGCCTTTATTTTGCATATAGTACACTGTATTTCCAAAAGGGGGATTATGAGATCACTTATAGTTTTCTTATGAAAAAATAATGGAACCTTTAATGAACCCTAAATGTAAGATCATCTGGTTTTTTGCCTGAGAAAACTTCAGATGGCTTGGCAATGTTCTAAAATTTGTTGGGGAACAAAGGCAAATATTCGGCTATGCCATGCATTATTTAGTAGAGAAAACAAAATCTGTTTCTGGGAAATTAAGCTACAATTTAGAAAATAAAATCATATGAGGCAATTCAATTGCCTAGAGTCTAAAAAATGCTGCAATAAATGTAAACAACTACCAGTAAATTAGTTTAAGCATTATTGATGTCATTTTTTATCTTGCAGCCCAGGTATAACATCTGCTTTTGAATACTATACACATTCCTTTCTAGAATTTCAAGCCAGTAGTGATCTGAATTTTATTGTTCAGGACACTGGATGACGAGAGGTAATTTTTTGTTAATACTATGATCCCTTTTACCATAAGCACTGTGCAACTTCCTGCATCTTGAGCTTTCAGGCGCTTCCACACCATGTCTACATACACCGAGGACGTAGGTCATGAAAGAAGAAAAGTAAGCTGAAAAGCAGACCCTGTGCAAGTCCAAAGAGGGGTAAGCTGGTGATGAATAAATCTAAATGAGAAAATAAAAACAAGAAACCAATAACTAAGGAAATTCTTCTTCTCCTTTGTTCACACAGGGCCCAGGTGAATGTACAGTTCAGTCTGTTTAGTCAACAAAATATAAGAGCCCGTAGAGATTGACTTTAAAACTACAGCAGGCAGTAAATACCAAGTGGGGAACAGGGAACTATACGAGCTAACAAACCCTGCAAGCATGAGAGCAAATAACTAAGTGAAATTCTGGCTTTGCATCAGGATGTTTTAATGGCCAGAAAGGGAAGTTCTGGGGCAGTCTTCCTCTTGGAGCAGTGAGGACACAAGTCGATTTAATATTAGTTGTCAGCTTGATAAACTTATGAAAGGAATTACACAAATACTTGTCTGTGATTGCTTTGTGATCTCCTTTGTGAACTAGGAGACCCCATCTACTCCTGTGTGTCCTGTGTATGCTTCCAGCTTCTAAAAGGTATCAGACTGACACCAAATTAAATGAGCCAGTCCAAGACTTACATTGTAACTTGACACTATAAGTTAAGAGTGGGAGAATGTAATGGTTGTAGTGCACAATTTGTGGATAAGAAACTGAGTCAGGGAAAGAGAGACATAGCCTGACACACACAAGAATTTAGACATCTCAGCCTGGGTCTACACAGCACAGTGGGACGCTGTCTAGAGAAAACAATACCAGAAGAAGTAGAACCACATAGTGTGGGAAAGAGCCACTTTTGTGTTTGGGCCCCAAAAGCAGTACAGCCATAGTAGGGACTCGCCACCTATGTCTATACCGGGAAAGGAAACAGTGCAGAGCCACCCTCTAGCTTTCGAGCCAAATGGCACACCGTGGATTGCATCAATACAGCTAGACTCTGTTATCCACCAGAACATGGTAGCTTGTCCAAACCGCCTGTTGTGAATGCTCCCTCACCTGTGCAAAAGCTCAGACATGTTTTGGGGTTTATCTGGAAAAGTGCTAGCTGGCCCTAGGCCAAAACCGTGCCAGGGACTGCATGCTGCAAAGCTGGGTACGTGTGCTCGGTCTTATTCCCTAACTCTTCTCAGCTTAATATTATAGATGCAGCTACTGGGACTAATTAAGCTAGACACTGTGCTGTGTTGATATAGCTGTAACGCTCCCCTCTGAAGTTCCTATAAATTAAGAAAAATTTCATAACTCTTATAATTCTGACAGACATTCTGAACATATTAATTTTATTTAGAAACCATACTTTTCTGATTATAAGACACTTTTCCTACTAGGTAGTGTAGGTACCGTTTTTGATAATTAAGTACACACAAAGTTTTGGATTTCTTTTATCATTATCTCAGTTTTTATTTCTGATATCTTTGCATCTTAGCATGTGGAGAAAAGAAATCTTAAGTGCAGAAAAGCAGTTGTAGTTTTTATTCAGTTAGAATCTATTTCACAGAAACATTCACTGCTTCCTTTCTGGATTGTGGATATCCCAAAATGAAAGCTATACAGTTATAGCAAGACAGCCTCCAGGAGACTGTAAGGGAATGCTCGTGGACTGTCTGCACTGTTATGAAATAGACTCTGAAGGTTGATAGATTTCAGCTACTCTCCATCTGAACCGTATTTAAACAAGTGTTGTGGATACCTTCCTGACTTCTCCATCTAGGCTATGGTGGATACATAGGCCCTTGAAGTTAAGAAAAAAGGTTTTGCTGTTTAATGCACAGTTTACAGTTTGTTAGATATCTAAAGTAAACTGAAAACTTGTGTAGATGTAGCCTGTATTTCCTTTGAACTGCTATAGCTTCCCCAGGGGCTGCAATTCCTGTCGTGTAACACCTGAGTAACAGCAAAGTAAAGGCATAGTTCTCAGTCTGTTGTTTTCCTGTACTTCATTTCAGTGACTTAAAGATGTGACTTCGTAACATCACTTCTTCTAAGACTCATTAAATTCTGGTGCTTTTGATTGCTGGCCACAGCCACTTGCCCCATTAAGATGTCTCTGTAAGAAATATGTTGTTACTTAACCCTGCTTTGGAAAAGCCAGAGAACAACAGAAGAGCTCCGACAAGCTAAAAAATATGATTTAGAGACAAATATCTTTGTTTAATTTAGGTCCTTTTGTATCTGAGTACCAACATGAGATTTTTCAACTGGTACATGGAGAAACCAAATAACGATGAATTTGCTTCTGAAGCTTATCGAGTAAGGTGAATTTTGATTGACAAAGCAGAATAAAAGCATGTTATACTATGAATAACCTTTGTTGTTTCAGTAAATTGCTCTATCTCTACATTTCATAATAGCTAATCCTATATTTAATTATTTATATTTTATCTCTCTGAGCTTATTGCAGAATTTTACTTTACCTCTACTGATAAATATGTAGAATATACATATAAAAATGTACAATATATTTTTGATACTAATTCAACATGGCCAATTTTGACTAGCAAAGCAGGCTGGAAGAGTGTTGCCTTGTGAGTTTATCATTTTAATCAAAATGTGCTCATCTTTAAATCTCATTAAAATTAAGCCAGTATTAAGAAGATAGATCTTAAATTATTGGTGTTTTCTCTCTTCTAACTTAACGAAACTATTTTTACCTCTGCTGATAAAGTGAAGAATGAATTTTCATCACTTCACCATGCATAGGCACCAGAAAATGTACAGCACTGAATTACAATGACATACAGTCTCCTCTGAGTCATTGTATGGTATATCATCAAATGTCATGCAGTAACTCCTTTTTGCTTCAGGGGATCATTGCTCACCTTATAATTAAAGGGGCCAGTAAAGCTGGTGTTTCTGGATTGGAATGGGAAAAGTTAAGCTTATTCATGATAATTGACTGTTTTAGTGAAAGCTAGGTTTCATTATAAACAGATAGTCCATAGCTCATTTGTAAAAGAAATATGGAAATACTGCTTGGCCTCTGGAATATATGTCTATTTTCTACAGCCAAGTGTTGGGGCAGGAAAGACTAAAACTTCCTTATGAATAACAGTATTTTTTGTAATATCCTTTAGCAAACTCAGCACAGCAGATCCGCTGCAATGGGCATTTCAGCCCACCTATAGAACAGGCTAATGCCCTGCTCCATGAAATTCACATCGGCCTTTGATTCCCATAAGGACTGGCAGAATTCCCCAATGCATAAATTCTGTAGGAATTTAGGTTTAGCAGGTATATCTTGAGTGTGAGGTCAAATACAGATAAGCGGGTGTAAGTTCATAACATGTTCTGGTAACCTGGCACCATGAATGAAAATGGCAATCGACACAGCACCATAAGAGAATGAGCTAAAGAGGGTATACTTTGCTAGCTGTGTACTACCAGAATCCCAGCAAGTATGTTACCATCACCACTGAACTACTAGAGGACCCTAGAGGGAACCGATGCAACAAATGAGACTGCTGCCTAGTTGAACTCACCTGAAAAAAAGGACTAGAGACAAGACTGATGAGATGATACCAGATGCATAAATTCAGTCTGCATCCAGAGTAACTGTTTTGGCTGACTGTCAATCCAGAGTCTGGATTGCTGACAGAAAGATTAGTCCTCTCAAGACTTGCAAATGTCAACAAAAAGCCATATTCTCAAGATACTGCTTCTTTTCCTCTACTTCTCTTTGTATCTATCTGTTTTGTTAGAACAAGATAGCAGCAGAACTTAAAGGTGGGTTAAACATCCTCCATTAAGAGCTGTATGACAAATCAGAGAACACTAATGGAGATGTCTTACACAAAGGCTTTTTCCTTTCCAATAAATGGGGAATTAAAAGTAGCTTTTACACTGGAATTTATCATCCAAACATCAATTTATTGAGAGTAATACACTAATACTGCTAGATTTAAAAGCAAGAAAGCAATTCAATTTCACTTGCTGGGAACAGCAGGCAATATTACTGTTATCTGTTGGAGAGAGCTCAAGGTATTCTCAGCCTTTCAGTTTTCCTCTTATCTCCCCCAGATTTTAAACATACTCTTGCTTGTAAAACTCTCCTACTATCCCAGAGGCGGACTGAATTATTCCTGGCCTGCCCTTCTCCTAAGTTAGGTCAAGTTTCTCCTTTTTTCTCTAATTCTATGTATTTAATTTATTTGTTTCGGGGGATTTTTGGACAAACAGGAAAAACAGTTCTTCCAGTTCGTAGAGCAACAGGATGCAAAGTCTTGTTCATATTTTCCTTCTGGACTAAAGAGAATTGAGGTACAGGAAAGGTATTGCTTCCCTGTATCGTATCTTTATTATGTCTCCTACGTTATTGATTTGATTTCTAGACTACTGCTGCAGTTTATCCACTTACATTTTTGTCATCTGCTTTGCCTGGAATCTCATAATAGCAGAGATATCTTTAACGATATTTAGGTTATTTTCTTTTGGAGAAGCTTTGAGGGAACCCCTAACCCAGAGAGATGATTACAGTAAATAACAGTACACAGAATTACATCTTACACTAACACACATTTGCATATGGTACTAATATATATATATAGCTTCAATTTCTATAAGCAATTAGACTCTAAGATCACCCTTCTGGGAGGCTCCTAGCTTTTACCAGAAGTACCTTTCATCTAAAAATGATGAGACTTTGGGATGGTTGACTAACTTCTTTTACACTGCCTGTTTTATTTTCAAAATGCTTTATCCTGGTTTGGGATAGTTTCATCTGTAAATTATGTTCAAATCAGGTAAATGAGTGAATAACAAGAAACATAAAATCTTTATAGTCATGGAAATTCAAGGCCCAAATAGGAAAAATATAGTATCAAGATTGTTCAGCTAGGACGGTGATAGTGACAGTGAGAGGCTGAAGGTGATTAGAAGCTAAGGAAAAAAACTTAATAATGAGATTCCATCTACTGTTATATAGACTGGATAGAAATCACTTTTCAGGTGTGAAACCAAGACAGTTTTTCAGGCAAAATGAATGACAGCTTTGCAGACCTGGTTTAAAATTACTTTCAAAGACCCTTGTGAATAAATATCAACTATCTTTTCAGGAGTAAGAAAAGCAATACAGCCATTGTGCTTAATTTTAAAAAGAAAAATTACATTAAAAATAAGAAAAACTTCTAGAGAGAAATGAAAAGAGGAAGCCAAAACTGCAAAATATTGGCAGACAACACATTAAAAATTCAAAACAAATGTGCACTATTTGCCAAAATGCTTTTAGAAACATCACAAAGAAGGAAGCCAGCATGGCTAAAAAACACAATAACGGAGGCTGTTTAAAATAAGAAGGCACATTTCAAAAACTTGAAACTGTTTCAAAAACTGAAAAGAAAAAAGAAAGGAGAAGAGGAAAAAATAAAATACAAGCAAAAAAAAAGAGTTTTAGGTACAGCATATTGAAAGGCATAAACACCTGTACTAAATCCTTGTTCAAATGTGGTTTTGGTGAGGGAATCCTCTCCAGGGATGCCTTGGAAGAGATGGTCAAGGTATAAAAACATAGCTCAGAGAAGACAAGACCACAACAGACACATGAAATTATTCTTTCCATCCAAGTTTACCAGCAAGCAACATAAAGCTTAGAGAGGCATCTCTGTGACAAACCTTTTTACAAAAAAAAAATTAGAGGATTTATCTAGAACTGGACTGACATCAGAAGGTATGAACAGTCTTTAGCATGTTTGGTTTGTGTTCTTTTTCTTCATTTTTGTGGACAGACTCATTCCACCAACATTAACTGAACTGAAGTTTCCAGGGTGGGGAAATGCAAGATTAATTTCTTATTTCTAAAACTTTCATTTTTAAGAATTTACTATCTGAACAATGACCATTGTTGTCTTTTTGGAGATGATTTACAGCTATTCCTCATTAAATGGTGTGGTGAATGTTGTCTTTTTAGCTGTTTGAGGAGAAAACAAGGTTGCCAGGGCTATAAACCAAAAAATGTGCCACTTACAAATGTTAAACATCCTTATAGCCCTATTTACCAGCGATACATTGAATCATAGCTAAGCCAATATTTTTTTGAAGCAGAGGACTGTCCAAAAATAAGCGAAAGAAAGTGCAGTGAACTGTTGTTTTACAAGGTTTAGGAATCATTTGCAGCTATTTGTGCTGTGGCTCATCATAAATGATGATCATTTGGAAACCAGACACTAAGTGCAGCTGATCCTGGCCATGCTTCCTGAGGGTTGAATTGATCTCACCTGCTATTAGTCTTCTAAACATTAGGCATCATGTCTAAACTACCACTTTAGACTCTCTCTATACTCAGATGTTCATTCAAAGCATGATTCATCCTACCAGTCTCAATATGAATGAATGTGGAAGCATCCATCTTGCTCCTCTTCAGACCCAGGAGTTAATCCCAACATCTGTGCTTCCAACTTTTAGTTGGCAAAAATTAAGTTGGATGAATCTAGGCCTGACTGATTAATGAACACCTTAAAAAGGATTTTTTCCTTCTTAATACAGGAGGGACAGCTGTCTGAATCAGAAAGTGAATCAGAAGTAAGGTATTTTTTTAGAAGTGTAAATCATGTGTAAACTGTCAACACACAGTTTTCACAAAGAGTTACACTAGCTAAATCCTAGTATCTCCTGATTTTGAGATAAGGAGCATTTAAAGCAGATGGGAAAAAAAATTGAGCCAACAGCTTATTGAATATATTAGATTAGACTTGATATATAAGTGATACTGAAATATTTTCACACTAGTTTTCATGTAAAGGAAAAGTTCAGGAAGAAAGTGTAATGGAGTATAATCCTGTTTGTCTAGATATATAATGTGCATGTATGTGTAAACAGATACATTTATGATATCTTTGAAACCAGTAATGATAAAGAGTAAACAACTGCCTTCATTCTCTGGATATAATTTAAAAGTTGTTCCCCAGACTATTAAACACTGAATGTTTTGCTTCTCTGTATGAGAACGCACACATCTGAAAAAGCTGTACTAATATTTCAGATTCATTTTGAAAAATGGTATATGTGATTACACTTTAAGTTTTCAGTTCCATTTAAAAAAATGGGCAATTAGAACTATCCTTACTATGGAGGAGAAATAATGCTTTCCCTTAATTAAAGTAACTTGTGTATACCCATGCCTTTTTCTTGCAGATTGTCTTCATATAAAACTGAGGGTTTTATACACCAGCTCTATAGATGGGGCCAAGGCTTTCCCCTGAGCTAAGGTTGGCAATGTAGAAATCATTCAACCTGACAGCTTGAACCAACTTAAACGTGAAAGAACAGAAAGAGACTCTTGTTCATCTCTGCTGACATACTCATACTCACGTCAGAGCCAACACCAGTAAATCTGCTGTTCAAAAACTCATCAGAAAGATGAATTAACCTTTTTTTTAATATGTCACGAAAGCCTAGCAAGAAGTGTGATAGAGGGGATGAAAAGGAATAAATAAACAGATATAAGTAATGTGTTATACTGAAATTAATGTCACTGTGCATGAATTTAGAAGTAATGTGATAAAGAACCATGCAAAGACATGATTCAATTACAATACAGCTCTCACAAACATCTGGAAACAATACTGCTATTTTCACACCTTTTAACCAATCAGTTCTGGTTTCACACAGAAGTCTCAAGTGGACCTTAATTCCTTAATGCCATAAATTGTTTTTTAAAGTCTAAAACTAAAATACGCTAGGATTAGAGAAGTGACTTATTACATTTTTACTTGAACTAATTCCACAATGTAGTGATAAAGACTTTGCAACTCCCTTTTGTTGGTCTTTTGCTGGAAGATGTGGCAATTAGGAAGTAAAAAACAATAAATCAAATAAAATCCTCCACTTAAGTTCACATGATTTAAGAGAACTGGCTTGAACAATGGTCCCTCCTACCAGGTTGCTCCCTGCCAAGTAAGGATTTACACTAGCCACAAAGCACATGAAGTCCAGCCAAGAATTGTTATTATTTGTAAGCAAGATGCTTCTGAAGGACTGACTCATTTAACATTAGCTATCACATTTCAAATGCCTTGTCTAAAGCAGACAGTTTTCTTGGAACTGCACAACAAAGGGATGCTGACCAGCTTTTCCCCCAGAATTTCCAGGGCTTCATACCTTTGGTTATAGCACAAAATAAGCTTGTAGTGGGCACAAATGAGCAAACAAGCACAGTAAAGGGGCAGGGAGGGGGTGGGAGGGGGGGGAAGTAACTGGTATGTTTCATAACTTACTTAGGTTTTATTAATATTTTGTAAGGAGATTTGGCACCAAAAGATCGATTCTTATTTTACCTAAACCAGTATTAACAGGTTAAACCTTGGGAAAACTTTTTAAAAGTAAGAATAATCAAGCACTGGTATAATTTGTCATTTCAGTAGGAACATTCCGATAACAGAAATTGGAGGAGGTGGTGGTTTGTTTAGTTTTGTATTTTCAGGAATGGATAAAACGTAATTCTGTCAGGAATCATTTAAAAAGAATTGGTTCAGCTGTGGCCTGTGAGAAGGAATTGTGACTTTCCTTTCAATCCTGTTTCCTGTACGAAATTCATTCCAGAAATAGTTTTTCTTCATTTGAAGCTGTTGTTTAAGGATAGTAATAGAAAAAGTGATTCTTCAGCATCTTATAATCATTAAAATTTGTTTCACTGATGATGAGAGGTGAAATGGATTTCTGTTGCAAAGATGGCTTTACTAACCTAATTATTAGACTCTACCATAGATATATATATAAAGTAAGGGAATTGTGGTAGCTCGTAGTAAGAACACTTTGTTCACCCCCTTGCTGCTACTATATATCTCTCTTCAATTTTGTTTACCTTTCTATTTTTTCATTTTTGTCTAATTTTCATTTTGTTTTAACAAAAGATGCAACACACAATATTGGCTGCAGATGATTCAGGAGCCTTTTAAAAGTAGTATATATTTCAGGGAAATGTTCCAAATTTAGTTTCTGGCATTACCAAATAAGATTATGTAATACTTTCATTGCTTTTGAAATTAAATTTCCCCATGTAAATAAAATCTAGTAGATAAATATGCTGTTCAACAAAACAGATGGCACGTAGCCCCTTTAAGGCATAGATTTACACATTTCTTCTGAACAGATGAGATATTGATCCAAACACTTTGTTATTATTATTTCTCCTAGTGAGTGGCAAAGATGCCCCATTTCACCAGGCAAAAATATGGCTGCAGATGCACAACAACAGGGAAAAGAAATAACTTGAAGACGAGGATTTTGATTTTTGAAAGTAGAGGAGTACAACAGACAGATAAAGTGAAATAGAAGATTACAAAAGGGAAGAAATAAAAGCTTAATGGGGAGCGGGTGGCATGGACCGCAGAACACCAGCCGAAAATAACCCATACTTGTCATACTGGGAAATAGAGAATCAGCCTCAGCCAACTCAACTGACTTTCTTACTGCACAGTACTGGGCACATGTCCTTAAAATTAAATACCATGGAAAACGTCCAAGGAAGACTGCCCCAAATCAACAGGGTTTTCTTGTTTTCTTTAGCCCAGTGTCCCTAAAAGTTCCTATCAAAACAGAGAAGAAAAAGAGAAAGGTAACTAGATTCTTAGAAAAGCATGTCAAGGAAGAACGTTAAACAGCTAGGGAGCATGTATCTTACCATGTTTCTTGTCTTCTATACTATTCTTAACAAACTTCCTCAACACTTTTTTAATAATTTTCTTTCTTAATTTCTTTCTTTCTTTTTTTCTTTTTTTTTTTTTTTTGTCTGCAACATGGTTAATTTTTCAATTTGAAGAGCTATTGGTATAAAGCATGCCTCATTAGCTTTGGGAGGTAGCTAGTCTTCATTAATTCAGTTCTCACTTCATTTGCTTTACATACAGTCGTAATTAGCTTCAGAATAACTTTGGTAACTTCAGCAGATTTATAGCTTCAGTTTTATTCTGCATTTGGGTTTTTCCTCTTGTTTCAATGTGTGGTATGAATTTTAAAAAATCAAGAACAGCAATAATTGCTTTAGGGAATAATTTAATATTGCAATTTTTAGAGTGACAGTCTCTCTACATCCCTCTGTCTGCTCAGCTACTTAAACAGTTAAAATACTAAGCCTTACGTGATCTCGGATGATGTTTTCTTGCAAATAGCCAGAAATTTCCACTTTATCTGGCATGCTTTCTCTGGAGAAGCAATCCTTTCCCAGGTATGCCAATCCTCACCTTAGTGTATATGGCAGCAGAGGAACCCACCCATACTGTTCAGAGCTGAGGAAGGAATCATGTCAGTCTTTTTTTGATGTCCTACAGCCAAAAGAGGATTTGTTTTATTCATTGGGGATGTACTGCTGTAGTAAGGATACATGCACAGCACCATACTTAGTTCAAACTGGTTTACATAGGCTGGCAAGGCAGCACTCCTATTTGAGGAAAGGCAAAGAGGACACAGCTGAACACAAGAGAGCCACAGCATCCCCTGACACCTCTGCAAGGTTGATAGGAAGTGTGTCAGTGTATTTAGTACATCAGCACACCCCCTGGCTGAGCTGATGATTTCTTTCTTCTTGAGGCAAAAGCACAATGCTTTACTCCACTAGACTGGGCCACACTGAGTAAGAGTAAGGGAAATAAGCCCTTCAGAGAAGTCCCAGAACTTTTATATAGATTATCATCACCTTGGCACACATGCCAAGGTACCATCACCAGAAAGATGGAAACACTTCCAGGAAGAAGCCACAGCAGCTACTAGATATATTCCCTAGGAATTTCTGATGCTCTAGAGGAGCTTCAGTGAAAAACATCTGTGGTAGAAATAAGGTGTCCAGTCCCCCACAGACACCATTTGAGAACTGAGACAGTCAGAGCACAGGGCAAGGGCAGGAGTTATAAATACAATGCTAAGAGCAATGCTGCAAAAGCCGCTGTTTTCCTGGCTTAAATAGAAGCCACTCGCAAAGCTCTGGAATCTGTGTGCATTCACTGTGTGCCTAGCCAGCATGAACTGTTGCACTGTCTGCAAATCCCACCGAAAACCCCTCACTCTGGTATTTCCCACAGAAAACCAGAAGCCTATGAGTTAGTGCACTGTAGCTATTATACATTTCCCTTAATTGAAAAGCCAGTTGACATAGTCTAAAACAAAATGAGGTTCTGAGGAGGTTTTACCAATATGCTGCAAGTAGTTCAGTTCATACTAGGAGAGAAGTAAAGTTGTATTGTAAATGTTAATAACCTGCCAAAGTCCTATTAATTGCTCTACACGGACTGCTGAGTCATGCCTTCCCTGTAGCAATCCATATGCTGCCTTAGAGATACATGATCTTGGAGAACAACTCTCCCCCACCGTTAGCCAACACGTGAGCAGGCCACTGAGCCAGGCTGGTGGTGTTCCTGGCACGCTCCACAGGTCTCTAAGAAATATGTTTTATTTTCTCCACAGTACCACCTCCATTTTAGTTCAAGAGTTAAACTCTCAGGGATGTGATCAGTCCATACCACTGACAGCAGAGGAGCACCTGGCAAGCCCAAGCCCAACACTTAGTAATATCCTCATATCTGTCACAAAACCCATCGGTAATTTCACCCTGCATGCTCACAGGAATGATTAAATGACATCCCTTCAACAACAGGCCACCTCGCAGAGCAAATTGTTGACTGGGATCCAAACATGCAGCAAATCGAGCTGAGTTAGTATGTGGAAGACTAACACTCTTGGCAGAGCCTCATAAGCAGAAAGTGTGTTTGAGCAGCTTGTTGTACTGATCAGATTTCAGACAGCTCCTGGCACCTGCAGGGAAACAAAAGCAGCCTGTTTTCAATAAATCTGGAGTCACCTGTCCCAGACGGTTGACTCTGTGATATCATCCCTCCCATATAAGAGCCTTCCCTGAGAAGCCCAGTAAAAGAATTGTGTATCATATAGGACCTGCTACACTGTGAGTACAAAAGAGAGTCAAGCCACATCATTGAGAGACGGGTACAAAATCATTTGTGATCAGTTTTGATGTAGAAATCTCAGAAGCTGCTAGTATGCCTGGGCAAATGCAAGAGATTTTCTTTCTATCGGCACATATTCTTTTCTTATTTGTTAGATTGTTCTGGAGGTAGTTGGTGCTCAGATTCTCCTGTCTATATCACACCATAGAATTCATTCTGATTTTGTTCTCATTTTGCTATAATGTTTCGTAGTACAGTCTTTCTGTGCCACCAGGCTTGACTCCCATTACCCCAGTGTAAGCTGCAGGTTCCTTCAGCTGGCAGGTACCAGGGTGCCCAGTCAGCTTTTGGAGCTGCCCTGTCACTCTGGAAGGTGCCTGGTGGTGACGCTCCTCAGACTTCCAAGTGCCCAACGTCACCAAATATTCAGAAGGAAGGCAAGGTGCCCTTTTTAACCTCTGAAAACTCCACGTGATATGCCTATTCACAATATGAAATGCCTACAAAAGCTACAAAAGTGTAAATGAAAGAAGATTAAAGAGGGGTGAATTTAAGGATACATGTTGACATACCAGTGTGCAACCTCAGGTTGCAGTCCTGTCCTGACATATACATAAGAACAGCAGAGCACTGAAAGTCCTTATGAAAAATACTGCTCAGTTAAGTACCTAATAATGTGTGTTTAAAATATGTTCATAACTATTGTATACACTATCAGTAATTTTTCTCTGTCTGGCAATTCAGGGTTATAATTTTTTTGAGTCTGAGAACTGTTACTCAAGGTCTATAAAGAGAAAGCTGCAGGGTAGCTCTTCTGGAATATCAAGAGAGTTCACCACAGGGACAGTGCTGTTTTCCAAAATAAATGCATTGTTCTGCACCGGGCAGGGTGGAGGGGGAGAGACAGAAAGAGAGAGAGTGCAGGGCTCTTTCAGCATGTCAGTAAGAAAAGCCCGACAATAAATGGAATATTAAAATAGCTGCTTTAAGAAAATAGAATAAAAAGAGGACTATAGATAGAATAGTAAATCTTATGTCTCTTCAAATGCTGGGAACCTCTCCATGGTTGGGATCTGTGCAGCGTGCCATGGGAAAGTGCATCTGGGGTCCATCTGATGCTGCATGAAACCAGGGATCCCAGCACCTGAAAGGATGTAAGATTTACTCACTATCTGTATTCCTCTTCTTATTCTGTCTTCCTGAAGCAACTATTTTAATATGCCATTTGTTGTCAGGCCTTTCTTACTGACATCCAGAAACAGCCCTGGACCACCTCTTCCCCTCGCAACCCCTCCCCTGCACAGAACATGTATCTAGACAACAGTTACTATAGAATAAATGTGACACTTCAAATTCATACCCTACCTTAATGATTCAAACCCTACCCTATGCAGCAAGACCCTTCTCACTGACACACTCGACACACAGTCAGAGGCTGTTGCTTGCAGCAGAGCAGAAATGCCTGAAACCAATTTGAGAAACTTTAATTCCTGGGCCTGCTGAAGCTGGAACAGCTCTTTGTCAATTTTCAGGGTGGTGATCTTGCTTTTATCATCCCAATTATCCACCACACAAATGGAGAGGTCTTAGGTGAAGTATCCAAGGTTGCCCATACCTCAGTCTGGTGTGGAACCAGACTACTTCTACAAACAGAAAAATAGATCATGACAGACCTGGCAGGATATGGGGACTAATTGCTGAAAGAATCCATATTTTAAACTGGGGAAAGTTTTGCAAAGTTTTTATTAATATTTGAAAAATACCATTTCCTCCTGCCTAATGCATCAATACTGTCTCTGCCTCACACGCTTTCTAGTTAGAACACAGCAGAGGGATGCACAAAGCTATCAGCAAATGCTTTTAGTTGAATTTTCTCCACCTCTCCTTTCCTAATTGTTTGCCATTTAAGAATTCGATCAAAAGACTTTAAAAGTTTGCTATAATAAGGCAAAGACTGCTG
>NW_009203591.1:96592-108827 GCF_000690835.1 Fulmarus glacialis | reverse complement strand
TAGAAAGTTGTTTCTGAGTTTTTGAAAGATGCAACAAATTGCCTTAAAAAAAATTACAAGCAATGCTGTGAAAGTTCCAACATCTGGAAAAGGATTTGTGTTGCTAGTTGCCATGAATAGTCTCTAATTATACTGAGCATCTTTATACCAAGAAACAGGGTTTATCACACCAGACTCTGGGCTGCAATCAAATGCACGCAGTGAATTCTAGCTCCGAGAAGTTAAAGATGCATTGAAAAGTTGTAATGAAGTGTACAATTGGAAACATTTATCGGTGATTCTGTCCCAGTACGAGCCACACAATTGTCTGAAATCACTGGAAGCTGGTCTGTTGGCTATTCAAAGTCTAGACTGAAGAGCTGATTGAGCTTGCATATAATTTTTTTAACAACTTAAGCTTTCTGACTTCAAACCAATGGGGATGCATGCTGTATGATCGAGAGGAACTTTGACTAAGTGCATTCAAAATCTGCCATTATATCTTGACGTAGTTCAGCTTTTGAACAGTTCAGGCTTGATTTCCTAAGCGGAAGACAGCAATACGACTGGAGGGCCTGGGGCCATTTTTCCTGTTCTTTTTCATAATCCAGCATGAAGCAGAGAAATTTCAGCAAGAAATTTGGACCCAGATCCCCATGGCCTCTCAAATCTTTTGTAGTCGGGCTTTGTCAGCAGAAAGACTCCAACCACATCCTCACATGTATTTCGCAGAAGTGTTGTCAAGAGTCTAAAATCATTACACTGCCTTTTGCCCCTTGAATATACAATTCCCTGATGGTCATATCCACTTCGTGTGTCCCTGTTTTGCTGTTATAAAGATCTGTTACATGATGAAGAAGTGCAATATTATTGCAATTCATCCGTCAATTGAAAGCATCAATCTAAACAGTTCCTTCATAACAAGTCACCTTTTAAGATTAAAAAGTGGTCTCTTGTCATTAATAAAGAAGCTTTCATGTAAGAGGAAGATAGAGATAATACTTGGGATACCATCAACTGAGTGTGCATCTACCTCTTAACTGAGAAAGATCTGGCAATTTTGCTTGAATACCAAAAAGCAATGGATACATATGGGAATCGACATTACCCAATATTGCTCATCATTTAATGGAAAAGGGGGTGGAGTGATCATCAAGGATTATTATCTAAAAGGTGACTCAATTTCTAGATTTTTAAAACATGAAAGAAGAAGGGTTACCCATGCTGTCAGAAAGCTTTCACTTCTGCCTAGCCAGCTAATGGAGAGGCCTCCTAGTATGCAACTTCCCAGCTGTGATGAGTTCTTCGAGCTAAGTGAATTGAAACAGAGAATAGTGTACAGAGAGCTCTCGGGAAGTCATCCACTGACCCCGTCCAGATGCAGCTGAACCCGTATTCCGGCTATGCACAGCTGAGGTGTCCTGACAGGGGGGATCTTAGGAGGTGTCTGTAGGTCCCAGTTCAGCACCAAAGCCACCTACCACTTTCTCACAAATCCTTGCAAGTGCTTCCCCTCCTAGAAGGCCAGGCAGAACATAGTCCTTATAAAAGCACCATGAAAAGCCAAATGATAAATCGATGTTCTTTCAGTCTGAAATTAAAACCTATGTCAATTGTAATGGCAGAAATATATGTTTTAAATTGGACTCAAATTGCTTTCAGCAAAAAGACATTTGAAAGCATCATGAGGAGATTGAAGGTTCCAAAAAAATAGCAGCTGCCAGCATCAGTAATCCCTGGAGTGCTGCAGAGAACAAAAGAGCCTCTCCCATTGAATTTCGCCTGCGGAAAGCCACTGCAGCCTGGAGTGGCTGGATGTGTGGAAAGCACATATTTTTAAACGAGCGTTAGGACCTGAGTAGGTCAACATATAAACATGAAAAAAGCTTGATATTTCAAAGAATATGGAAGCCTACCAGTGCAACCGAATGCAGCTTGAATTACAAAGCTGCAGATTTTTGCCCTGCCAGGATTCAGCTCTACGAGTGCTTAATCAGTCACCCCAACAATAGGACGAAGCTGTGGACTGCTTTGCTTGCTCACTGGAGTATGTTGTTGGCATTATCCTGTAATGACACAGCAGATTCTATAGACAAATTTTGCTGCAAAAGCAATTTCTTTCATTTTCATCTTAAAAAAAACCTGCACAGTAATTAACTTCACAGCAGTTTCATTGGCAAAGTAATACAGTACATAGAATAAAATATTCATTAATAATTGACTATGAAAACTGTAGTTAAACTATGTTCAGCTAATGTAATAGCTAACAGCTATAAGAATACAGAGGGCATGGTTCTTCGCAAGAACAAAATATTTCAGTCCAATAGTGTTTGAGAGTGAGTAACTAGTAAAGTTGCAAAGGGCCTGCTACAAAAAGAGTGGATTGCTGGAGATACAGAGAATACTTTGTACAAAATTTTGTCCCATAATACAGAATACTTCTGAGAATGAGATCATCGATAATTTCTCCAAACCCAAGTAATGTATTTCTTCTAAAGATTTACAAGGGACAGCCAGTGGTTTCTTTTCAGTGAGGACTTAAACTGCAAGGAAACAAAACTGCATTACAAATAACAAAACCTGATAGCAATGTGTGATGACTTACGGTGGCACATAAAATGAAATCTCTGATAACTGTGCATTGAATCAAGCCTTTTGCTTCCACATTAAAGCTCAAGTCTTATCCTTTTACATTGTCTTTCCACAGTCCCCTTAATTCCAATTTGCTATTCCTTACTGGGAAACAAAACATAGTCCTACTTACCACTTTTGACTGGGATGTGGGGCATTTTCTTTCTCTCTCTTCTGTCTTTGCATGTATCAAAATCTGCTAAGTAATTTTTCTGCCTAAAAGAGAGCGTGAAGCTCAATGCGGGTCCTGTCTGATGCTTCAGCTTTCATATGTTAAGTGTCTGCAAAACCTTTTAAACAGAAAAGAAAACAAAGGTAATAGGAATATTTTTTCTCAAGCTGTTTTTTTTCCACTGTGTAGCTCACCTTTCTTAATTAATCTACCCATGCAGCCTGACTTATGCTGGAAAATAAACCAGAAGCAGAGAATTGATATGTCCTTTCCAAAAAGTGTTAGAAACCAGCTTACTGAAACTCCAGAATGCAGAAATACATTTGATAAGAAGGGTAAAAACACACTTTTAAGATTGTTACCTATTTTGTCCCAAGTGATCAGATTTTCCAAGACATGAGTCTGAATCCAAGGTCAAGCTTTCTTTGAAGCTTCAATGTATTAGAAACTATGGTCCAGATTCAGACCTTTCAACAGATAGAGTGGCCAGGATTCTGTTTGACCTTAATTATAGACACCTCATTTAGGTGTCTATAGGCACCCTTGCTGTCTAAACTCTCTCTTGCAGTCCATGGAAATAGCCAATACAATCAAAATTGCCTGGAGAGATACTGAGCTGACCAGCCACAAGGAGATCAGTAGAGTTGTCTGTGCACACAGATCCTTCCTGCTATGTCCAAAATCTGCACAGACTGGCAATATTACGCAAGGCCTATAAGAGAGACGTGAAATTAAATAGTGGACTGTACGTCCACTTTTGGATGAGGTGAATGACTCTCCAGGCTCTCTTGGCTGGGAGCAGAATCCAGCTGCCTACACCACAGTGTGTCCAAGATGCCACCGGACACCCGAGACACTTGCACAGGATGAATGGACATGATGTAGGACTCACAAGAGATCCTTACCTTCTGGAGAGGCAGCTCGAGCCCAGGCAGTAAACGTCACACAGTTAGTAGCACCAGTTGCTATAACAAGGTAGCTGAATCCTGCACTAGATCTCCACACAGAAGGAGTTTAGACAACTAGAGGGCTTGTACACACCTAGACTTATGTTTCTTATTTTTAATTAAATCCCACCATAGAAATCTGCATGTGGAACCCAACTTTCCCAAGTTCCAAACAAGCTCAAAGAGTTCTGATTCACACTATACACTTAGCACCAGAGTACCAAATAAGCAACCAAAGTGTTCATACTGAACAAATTTAAACCTCAAATCCCAAACTTCTCTCTTGCCTTCATGCCAAGTGTGTATCCTATCAAAGAGAATCATCCCTGTCCCCATCTGTGCATCTAATGTTTCTCAACTAGAGATGTATGAAATCTTTTCCTTTTTTTTACTGTGAAAAAAGCAGTGACGTTAATCTCATTAGAACCAAACACATTCTTTTTTTCTCCTAGCTGATTCAAAACTTCCAATTGCAAAAAGAGAAAAAATAATTTCTATAATCATGCAGTAAAAAATAGATTTTGCTTACTGAACCCAAAAGTTTCATAACTGGCTTTGAAAGGACAAAGTCTATTCAAATTCTTCTTCAGACAGCATTTCCAGCTGCAAGGGCAAAGAGTACTATATGTAGGCATTTATAACTGTTCCATGTGATCATTATAATCACATTTTTCCCTTAGATCTTGTAAATTGAAGGGGGGAGAAAAGAAAAAATGACGAAATTCACTAAAGGAAGCACAAATATGTACTTATTCGTTGGGGTTTCTAGGAACTCACCTAATCATCTTTCATCACATACACAGTCTAGTTACATTTTCAAACATAAATAAAAAGCACTAGAGGTGAGTATTGTCTAGGTCAGAGTCGTTTTTAATAGCAGAAGAACAGCAGCTCTTTAATAGTACACACAATATACAATTATTTTGGAGAGTAAATGAGAGCTAAATTTCCTGCTGGGAACATGGGATGGATGTAGATAACCTGTTTCATCATTACACTGACTATTAACTGGAATCCTCATTCTCAGAAACTATCTACAGTCTTTTAAAGGCTATAAGTAGCCAGGACATCTGTCACTTTCAAAAGAAAATTAAAGTTTCATAATAATAGCAGAATAGAGGAATAATTTACATTTTTAATATATCCATCACCTTTTCTAAATTATCATCAGATTATCATTCCCTGAGAAAAGGGAAAAAAAAAAACCCAACAACTTTTTTTAAAGCAAATAGTTAAAGAAGAATAAAAAGACCAGGAACAAGGCAGTCAACTGTAGCTTGATGCTTTTATAGGTCACTATCAAGAGAAAGTTGCTGCTACATCAGTGAAGGATTCCCAGAAATATTCAGGTGATCCTCCTAACATCACCTAAACCCAGTATAATGGTACAAACCAACAGAGCAATGAAGAGTCCAAGCAATGGAAAGCATTAGGTTTCTAAGCAGTAACTAACACTTGAATTTCATCCAGCTGAGGATAGAGCTGCACAGAAATGAGCTTCACTCCACTCACAGGGCAGGTAGCATTATTTTGCCCTAAAAAGAAAAGCAGAGTGGATTTACTCCAAAGGGAGTTAATTTCAACAGTTCTGTCTACTGATAACTAACATGGGAATTAGCAGGGCAAGCCTCCCACCCAGGAGGCACAAACATAGATAGTTCACAATTGGCTAGAAATTAGCAACTGGACATCAAAGGACAATTTCCAAGTGCTGAGATGAGATCATAATTCATGCTTAGATTTGACCAGGATGCACTGCAGCCTTTTCTAATGAAATAATACCCCCAAAAAAGCAGGCTGAGATTTATTTCTTTGTCAATATGTTGCCTGACCTTCTTTTTGGCTGCGTTCTCCTTGTTCATACCCAAAACCAACTACCACGTTAATTGCATTAAAAGAAAAAGATGTAATGGATGGTTAATGAAAAGAGAACAGGATAAAAGCCCATTGCATAGCCAAGTCAGACAACCTGTTTAGCAGGAGGAGGTGGTTCTACTAAGTGCAAAGATAACATTTATTCAGTCTTCTCTAAAGACAGGTTTCATTTATTTTCAAACTCCCGAGATGAAACCATTCACCATTTACACAAGAGAGCTGATCAAGAGATTCCCAACTTCAAAATGTGATGGACTAGCAAGGATCTGATATTTGAAACTGCCAACTACACAAGGATTTTTGGTAGCATTTCAAAAGTTTCTGTAATACTTCATACACAGATTTTTTTAAAACTTCCAGTCTTAAATGCAGCAAATTTTCTGTGAACTTCACATGAAAGAAAATCACATTCATAACTTGAGTGAGGGTCTTGGGATTCAGTGCTTCCAGGTACTCCTCCTCTCCAAAAATCAGGTCCCTACCTCAGTATTTAGATACCCCTTCAGGTTCCTTTCTCTATACTTTCCATTAACACCAATTTTAATCTTCTCTATTAAGTAACACAGTCTATAAATAATTAACTTTATGAAATCCATTATGATCTCGAGTTGAAATGCATCATCACTGTCACTCACTCGTGCACACTCTCTCCCTTTATGTATATGGATTTATGTAATTATTTTGCCTGAGAAAAGAACAGTTGGCCTTCAGGTGTTTGGCTCTCTTGAAAATGTATTTCCATCCTTCATAAGCACGTAAAGTAGTTTTGTTTGCGTATTCCCTCTCAATTTGATTTTATTGAGACCAAGGTAATAGAACATGCAATACTAAGCTCCTTTCCTGTTCTTTTTCCCTCTTAAAAAGAAGGGCTTGTTTCTTCCCATTGCTATAGCTACTCAGCACAGTACATAAGCCCTTTCAATTCTGAATGTTACTAAACTCTGAACAAAAGAAGATGGGGTTTTAGCTTATCAAACGTCATTCAAAAATAGCTCAGTATACAAATAACCTGTTACTGTGTATCTACATCATTGGAAAGCCTGTGTGCTATGTGGATGCAGAGACTTAAACCAAACAAGCTAAAGCTAATGTCTTCAAAGCCAAGTGAGTAATCATCACTCAAAGTAATTTGATGCTCAGATCATCCACAGGCCTCTGTGTGTACCCAGTGTGCCACACAGAAACTAAAGAAGCCCACTGTGCAAGAAGATGAACAACCACATACACAAACATAATGCCTGTTTCTGTTCTATTAACAAAGCCCCTCTTGATGCTCTTGAGACCAGATTTCTTGATTGGTCAAAGGCAAGGCAGGATAACAGCAACAATTTTAGATTGCTCACCAGCTGTATGCAAACACACAGAAGTCAATCAACAGAGGTATTTACTGGGATACAGAATATTCCCTCAGCTGAACGGATCCAGACGCTTATTTAATACTCCATGCCAGATCTGTTCTTCCTGACTAAACCAATTCTCTTACTGCAGGTCACAGTGCTGGCAAGGCTTCTGAGGCAGAAGGTGCTGCCCAGCCCTGTGCAGAAATAGCTGACTTCTGGGCGGGCACTGGCTAGCCCAGCCATAAGCACTTGACAGAAACACGGTTCAGAGCAATTTGGGTTTCTCTTGGGAGGTAGACAGCACTGGACCTTCTTGATTCGTTTTACTCCCCCAGTTCTGCTATATGTAGAGCTGATTGCCTCCCCAGCCTGATGTCTATAGGCATCTCAGCATAGGCAGTACATAAATTCTCTAAAAGGATGTAAGTATTGTCCTTTTCAGAGTGGGTCTTTCAGGGAAAAGGAGATGGACAGTGCCACTGAGGTACTACTGGAGTGGCAAGGTGAACAGTTTCAACACTGAGCTCACACTGGAAACATGTTCCTGCCTACTCCATAGTCAATGCCACTTAGTGGAGGTGTGACCAGCTTGATGAGACCTTGCTACAAGTATCCTAGGGGCAGTCCAGCAAAATGGTGCAAGCTGAAAGAAGTGGGCATGCCCCAAACAGTCTACCATTCCGGTGTCTGTGTGCTGTTGTGAGATTGGTCTAAGGTATTGAGCACCTTTAAAAACACAGCTCAGCCCAGACCTGGAGTTGCTGTGAAAAGGACAGGATCATTTCGTGTAGAATATTTACCCAGCCATAATACTGTTCATGTAACAAACAAGATTGAGCTTAGCCACGCACTTCAAATTTGCATTTTGGGGCATGCACAGACGAGCAGGTGCCAGGAACAGTTACTGCTAAGTAACAGGTTCCCAGGCATAGATTTGAACTCTTAAGGAATTTTTTTACATCCTAAGGACAGCCTGGTTTTTGTCTTTTAACATTTCTCAACAAGCGATTAAGATATTTTTAATAACATGCTCCAAGGTTTCACTGAAATCCTTGGAAGTCCATATATTAACCAGGAGTGCATCATCAGAATTGATACGTTGGTTATCAATATCTGCAGGCTACCTGAAACAGTGTGCTCTGAGCTCCCTGTCATCTCAGTGCAACAGGAATGACGTCTCCCCTGGGGGACTGGAAACAGTATAAAATGCCACTGCTGAAGACGTGATCAATGCGTTCTTAAAATCCTCAAGGCATGCTTTGTGCAATTTATCCCAGATGGACACAAAGTCTGTTTTATATAGTTCATAAAGAACTTGGCCTTCTGAGGAAACAGAAGGTCTGAATTTGCTACACAATATTATCTTATCAAAGATCCACAGAAATTCTGATGTGCTAGTAAACAGTGGCATTTCATCTCTGTGTTTTGTCTTATTATGCTCTGCTATCACATTTATCAATCACATGTCCTAACGAGCATGACAAGGTTTCTCACAGCACACATTTTGCTGCCTTTAATTTTAGAGTTGTAGCTGCACTTGTTTCAAAGCTTCTTGTAACATTGCATTACATTATTTTAATCTCCTGCTTGTAAAATATAAATATCACAGGTACTAAATTTCAGTCTTATCAGGATTTCAAAAGGCTCATACATTTTGTGTTGGACGACTTCTTCTGTTCTTGTGATGATGAATGGAAAGTAGCAGAGGAATCACTGGATTGTCACTGTGATGTGATCAGGTCAGGGTAAAATTTGGAAGAATATGCTATCTGCATCTACTCAGGAACTTTGGTCTGCCTACTGTCAACCTACTAACCATCTATTAACCAGATGATGTCTCCTCCCCTAAGATGCAAGCACAGCTTTCTCACTTTCTTTTTTTTATTACACACTACCATACTACATGCAAACACTGATTTGTCAAGTCGATCATCTTATGCCATGCTTGATCTCCATCCCAGTACAGTTTTCCTTGCTTTTGGAAATCTTTGACTATGACCCCCTTGGTATACTTTTCCTTCTTCCAACAAAATCTGTGTTAGCTATATTTGAAAAAGACATTTGTGATTACCATCATCTCATCCTCCTCTTGCATTTTGCAAGGTTACACTTCTGTATCTCTCCTTCTCTTCTGTCTTTGTTAATAGTTTTCATATAAGTTGAAACTTCCTTCTAGGTCAGAGGATGTGGAGCAGATTTCAAGATACCTCCTTTCAGATGGGTCTTTGATCTAGGTTATTCGCATTCGGTATTACTCTACATTTTCTAGATAAGCATTATTAGGATTTTTGCTTTCTTTCCTGTTGTCTGAAGAAGACAGATATGCACCCAATACATATAATGTTTCAGGTTTATGTGTCCTCAGAAGTCATACAAATAATCTGCTGACTAGGCAGGAATGAGACTGTCTGTACTAACAACATTGAAGTAATAACGACAACACCACCATTAAAATGGTTTGGGGAAAAACAAAGGAGTACAACTTCACAAAAAATTTCCTCTCTGACACTCCCAGTTTTTACTCTCCAGTATTGACTCTAATATAATTTTATTCTTCCATCTGTCTACATATACTGTATGTGAAGCTGGGGAGAACTTACACCAGCTAAGTCAGAGTTGTAGTAGCACAGATGCATCTGTGGGTGAGAGACCATTAACGTTTTCACCTCTCTAAGGCTTCATAAGAAGTGGGTTTCTTCCTTTATCCATGCTTCAAGAGCTCTTATTGAATATGGGGTGGCATTCTGAAATCCTGGCACCAAAAATATGCTTTATTCTACCTCAGAAGAAGCAAACATGAAAAGGCTGTTTGAAAGACATGAAGATTTCAAAGTCTGGTTCTATTTCATTTGTCAGCAAATTTAAGCTAAACATTTATTATATAAAGTCCTTACCTCTGTTAAAACAGCAGCTTATAATTGTGGGGGTTTGACACAGAAAAGACAAAACATGACCCAGCTCATTTAACAATAAAAGCACAATATATAGAAGTAAAATGACCGCTATAGTGGATGTATTTGTCTATCACTGTTCATTCAATAAGGTTTGATTCATTTTCCTGGCTATAAATGGGACTTATTCCTCCTCTGTTATGCACAAATATTATAATTTGGAGGATAACATTGAAAACCTCAGTATCTCTGTGTTCCCTTGGAGACATCCCAGGCAAACTAATGATTTTCATTTCAGACTCTCATTTCACTCTGCACTTTTCATTGCTATGAGGGTTTTGTGGTGATCACAAAATGCTTACCCAAGCAAAATAAAACTAAATTTCATCTAAGGTACCCAGAAGTCTACTTTACTACCCTTGAAAAATATGCATTATTCTTTTCAGTATTGTTGGCTTAATGAAATGTGAATGTGTAACCCTTTTATCCTTTTTTTTTTTTTGCTTTCACCCAAGTTCACATTACCAATAGCAACACAAAAGCGACATATTTTCAGGTCCGAAGCAAAACATTCCTCTTTCTCTAGCTAGTCAAAGTCAACTTAATGTCCATTTTGAAGCCAAAATCTGTAGTATGATGTCCTGTAGAGCAAAATTTGTCATGTGTTTCATTACACATACCTGCCATTTGTATTTCATCTCAAAATGGGAATTAGTATACAATTTCTAATTTTTGCTTTTTTTACCAAATGCTGACTTCTGATCTCCTAATGCTTTTGAGGTAAAGTTGTCTTTTACATTTTAATATTTTTACCAGCCTTTTCTCATTCATATTCTTCCATAAATGCATTTTCTACTTGCATCTTTAATTGCTTCTTTTTTAAAATATTTTTAAAATTTTATAATTTTAACATTAAAAGATGTGGTCTGTTATGCGTTACAATCAAGGAACACTAATATACATTTCTTAACCCTGAAACGGTGTTTTTTCTTATGACCTCAAGTTTACGTCAGGAATAAATCACACAAAACTGAATGAACCTTTGATATATAAATTAGTTCATAAAAACAATGACAAAGAAGTAATCTAACTAAAAAAAATTAACCTGCTCAAAACATAATGAACCTTCTTCTGAACCTTTAAACAGACCTGTTAGCATAGCAGTTAATGACTGTGAATTTTTTAGGTGTGTATTATTTCCAGGTTTGTTATTAATAGCAATAGTAACAATTCACAGACAAGCAATACCTGAAATGGTATTACAGTTGTTAGACTAAATTGCTCCCAATCCTTATCAAAGGCAATTCAACACATGCTGAACACAAAAATGGGTATTGGACACTAATATTGTTATAAAATTAGGATCCATGTCCAGATAAATGACTTATGAACATGCTGTGAAAACTGTTTTAATGAGTGTTACCCCAGTATAGAAAAGCCATATTAAGCCATTAAACATTGCACAGCAAATGTTTATGAAGATGACTGTGACAAAACAAGAGGCCATAATTTAAGTGCCCAAGCTATCTTTGCGTGTATCATAAATAAAGATGCGAAAATAAGCATAAAGAAGGATAACTTCCTTATATGTCGTACGTGAATATTCCTTTCTACCAAGGAATTTATCTGTGCTCTTTTTAGTGTTGATAACTTCAGAAACAAGATCTAACAGTTGCAAAATAATATAAGAAGAGTAATAAAATGGCCTTCTTACCAACTTCACCATGTGTACAGCAGAAGGGAGAGTCACTTAAGTGAACTCTGAGCAAAGAAAGGAGGCAGCAGCAGGTAAGTATTCTGAACGGAATCAGCCATTAAAACCACTACTGAAAATGCTGTTGATTTGTTTTCCCTCCAGTGTAAAATTTCATCCCTGAAATGTGCTGTCTTCTAGGTAGCACAATTTGTAAAGCCCATACACAATAATTTGCTTGGCAGTCACAATTTAGTGATCCATTAAAGACTTATCTTTAGGCTCCGGTTCCCTGAACCCATCAATCAGAGCTAAAGTAATAAAAGCTTGCTGAGGGCAGAAGCTTTGGGGCTCATTTTCAGAACAGCTGAGCACCCTCAGCTGTCAAAGTCGTAGATACAGGTACCCAGCACAATAAAAAAAAGGACGACCTGTATTCTTTCTGTTGGTTTCTTTCACCTGCACTGCCACTGAGCAGAGAAAATCTGCTTTTGTGTATTTCCCAGTAAGTCAACTCTCACATTTCCACAAATAATCTCCATGCCAGTTTGTTAAGATCAGAATCAGTCATTCAGCAGTAGTAATATTTTTCTTGATCACAGCAAAGAATTTCCAAAAACTAAAGTAGACAAGAAAAGAGCTAGGAGTAGACAATAAAGTTGTGCCATCATGAAAAGGAGAGTTTGGGAGAAGCTGGACAGTCACCT
>NW_009203591.1:92711-96561 GCF_000690835.1 Fulmarus glacialis | reverse complement strand
CTGAACCAACATCCTTCTAGGGGAATAGTTGCCAATGATTCATGAAGAAACTGTCTTCACCAGCACTGAAAACGTGGGTTTTTACTGCAGGGGCTGAATTTGCATTAGGGGGAGTTAGAACGACAGTATTTGCATTTGCATTTCAACTATGTCTTTCCCTTCCCCATAGATTTAGAACTGTTTATACCTAGGATTATGACGTAAACCAGTTTGGACATATGAATCACGCCTGACATTCAGATCCAGAACTAAGAACTGCAGTTCAGAGTTTGAAAAAGTCTGGATTTTGTATTTTTATTTGGAATACGTGCATAGTTCCAGACCATCCCAGCTAGGAACTTACCTAGTTGAATGTATTTCATCAAGCCCCCAGGTGCTACACTGAGGTTGAAGACCTGTTCTGGTCAACTAGTAATCTTTTGTGAACAAGGAGTTGTGATGTGATTGCCAAAACTCCTGAGATGCACACAAGATTACAGTGTTGCCAGCTCCCTCATTGTTGATATTTTTCTCATGACAATAATATTTTTCTTCAAGCTCCAGGTCCTGAAATGAGTGTCTCAGTTTTCATTATATAAAAAACACATTTCTAGTTCTTTCTGTTTGAAAATAAGACTTCAGAACACCTTAACATTTTAGAAACCCCAAAACAAATATTATTATTACTTGGGGGTTTTGTATTTTGATTTTTTAAACTTATTAAAAATTAATCTGGGCAATCTTATTCACTGTTTGTTAATACACAAGAATGGTAATGATGAGAAATACACAGAAGGTCCCTCATGCAGGTGAATGGAACACCAGGAGAGATACAGAAGACACTTATAGAAGATATTTTGGTCTTTTCTGTGCAAGGATAGCTCTAAACTAGTCAGTATAAATTGCCACTGGGGAGACAGCTGCTGTGACCTGCTTTCACTGTTTTATTTTCCTTTCAGAGCAGAAAAGAAAGCGCCCATGGTAGGCCTGTATGAACTGCACAGCTTGCATCATATATGTGAGCAGTATAGTCCTAGCTGGAGGCTAGCTGGAAAACAGCTAACGCACCGGGAGAGGGCTGCAAAGGGACATAAAGTCACAATCAATTTGCTACCAACCAACAGAACTATAAAGACAACAAACTCAAAGACAAGAAATTGTTTGGTCTCTTAGATACCAAATGCCAGGGTAACAAGAAGGGTGAAGTGGAAATTCCTGTGGATAAGAGGAAATGTGATTTAAGTGGCAACACTAAATCCAAGAAGAATAATTCATGTTATTGGAATGTTAAAATCACTGGGGTAGGTCTGGGAAAGAGAGGTGAATGGGTGGTATGGTATGCCACATGAAAGAGAAAACATTTTTTGTGGGATAAATTAGGACTCTCAGCAGCAGGTTCTGCACATGTCGGTATATGGATCTACGTGATAGTGAAGGTGAAGAGAGTTTAATAACAGACCACTAAAAAAACCTGGTGAAGAGGAAAAGTCAATCCCCCGTAACGAGAAAAAAATAAAAGCTGTATATAGAGGAGCTTTGGTTGGGCAGGAGGCCACAAGCAGCCAGTGGCAAAAGAGATTAGAGTTGCTGACAGGTACAGATGATAATGGCCCAGCACAAACCTCAGTGCAGAAGTTACAGAAGTTGGGTTTGTTTTGGGTGAGTAATGGGCTAAAGGGATGAATGAATCACATGTCTGCGATGGGGCAGTCACCTATTGCTACCCATCAAACTTAATCTTAATTAAGATTACTTGGGGCCCCACTGTCTCTTTGCTAGATGCTACTCCAACTGAGTCCTGAAATTATTACAGAAGATCACCAGTTTGTTTCAACAGTAATCAAGAGGCAGTACATTCATTTTTGGTGAAATCAAAGCAGCTACTTATTTTGTTTTATCTTAACCCACTGTGGCAAAAGATGGTTGCCCTTCAGGAGCACAGTCTTTAAAGAAGAACCACCTCATAAAGCCTGTACTATGCACCCCGACGTGAGTTGTGTCTTTGTTAAACCTTTTCCGTATCACACGGAGCACGTAGGCGGTATGCATGCCCCTGCACAAAACGTCTGAAGACAGAAATACAAAATTTCTATGTAGAAAATGCAATTGCCAGAAAACTATATATATGCCATTGTAACATAACCAGAAAAAGAAAAAAAAAAAAACAACAAACCAAACAGAGGCGGAGTGCAAAAACTCTCAGCGTCAGATAACACCCCGGAATACTCCTGGGAGAAATACCTTGATGATGACAGATCTGACAAACCTGTGACACATCCCAAAATCCATATATGCTGTTACTGTCAATGTGAGGTGAACAGAGCTTGAATCTCACTCCATTGCCCCCATACGCTCCTTCCTGGCACCGGCGGGAGAGCCTGAGAGAGACAGCTGGTGCATGGCTCTTTGTCATAAGACAAGAAGGACCTTTTCTAGCCCTGTCCAAGGATAATCTGAACCTGTGTTGCAGTAAAGAGGCCCTTTTACTAATGTGGAAAGCCTATGGTGTGCCCATTCACACGCAATCACTAGCGGTCACATTTTGTTGGGATGGCTCATAGATCTCGGCTGTCTTGGTTTTTCAGAGTTAAAAGCCTCATTCCTAAGCAGCATTTTTAAGGGGATAATTACATGAATGGGTTTTTTTCTGTATGTATAGTTCTATAACAGCTGGGCATGGTATTTTTTTTTCTGCTCTTCAGATTGCAATGGGAAATGGCTATGCAAACTGTGGAAGCCATAAACCAGATAACCCTAAGACATTTGGGGTTTTATTTTGCCAAATTGTACTCTTCAGAACCACCTCCAAGCAGGAATTTGAGAAGAATGCTCTGTCTTTGGTTTATTCTGTCACAAGGTAGGTATGGCATAAGTTTTGAAAACATACTTAGCTTATTTTCATAATACCTTTTCCTTTAATGTGCCCAAGCTGGAGTTGCCCCATACAAAGCAGAAGTATGAAAGTCAAAAACCATCAGTAACAGGCAGAGACAGGGAAAAAAAATTATCTGCCCGTTGTGAGGTTCTGGGGGATGCTGGAGAATTCACACAGCAAGTCACAGTCATTAACTCCTTCCTCTGCCATTTGAGGAAGCTGCAAGAAGTATGTCAAGGTCACGTTTACCCAATCCTAATGAAGCAAAGCATAAATCACAATTTGTTAACCATCCACTGGGAATAAAAGTGTAATTTTTTTTTTTAACAGCTAAGTAATTAAAAAGGCAAATGTGTTCCATATTGAAAGAATGTTACTATATTAGATAAGGGAATGGTTCATGACCAGGCGACACTATTAATATGACCAAAAATTATCTGGTCTCTTAAATTACTTTATTTCCCTTAGCAGAATGTTAATTGCAGGTTAGTAATTTTAATTGCATTAGTATCTGCTTAAAAGTGGCATTTTGTTTCATTTTTTAAGTTGCTCCTCTTTTAATTTCTCCTCCTACTCACAGGGTTCTGTTTATTTTAACTGGGAGTTACTTATGCCAGATTGTGTACTGACTCCCCATGATATTTTTTTTAAATAAGCAGTTCTTTTCAAACCCACCATACTGTGGAAAAAATCACTATAAATAACAGAGAGAATTTAAAATCCAATCTCACTTAAATGGAGAGTACCCCTCTTCAACATGCACAATTACCTAATAATTTCATGGGAACTATAGGTTTTTGCTTGATTCTGTCACCCTTTCTCATGCTTATTAGCAATGTCTTTTGCAGGCAGTGCCACTGAAATCAGTGTAGGAGGCAAACAATGCATTTTACTTAAAGTCGTCTATTTCACACGAAGGAGGAAACATAACATGGCTACTTTATCTGATGTGGAAATACATTATAAGACAATAACTACATAACTGCTCCTATTCTA
>NW_009203591.1:68457-92685 GCF_000690835.1 Fulmarus glacialis | reverse complement strand
CCATTAAAGGCAATATTTGCATTATAATTTAATTTTTGCTTTGCCACAGTGTGCTTCCTTGGTAATCAAAAATTTTACTACAAACTTCGATGAATGACCAGCAAAGCAACCCATTAGTTTACAATGATGTTTAAACAAGCAGGATGTACCATCAGCAGCCACACAATGGTATCTAGGATACCATAGTATTTCTTAATCAAGTGGTAGGTGCTGATCAGGTAAAAATGGGGTGAAGGGGGAGACAAAGAGAGAAGACTGACAGGGAGTTGTAATTAGTGCTGAACGAGGAAAATTTGCTACCAATTTTGCTAAAACAAAACGTGTCTTGAATTCCTAAGAAAGCTGAACTTGAAGAGAAAAATATCCAGGAGTTTTTGCCAAAGAGGTTACTTTATCTCTTATTTATTATTGTATAATGAGGTGCTTACTTGGTACCCACCAAGTGTGTATGCATGTATGGGAAACAGCAAATGTGACAGCAGTGTGTCTTTCTAGCTGGTGAAATGTGACCTGCAATTTTGTACTCTTAACATTTTGACATCTCAGTTAACTGAGTATCGCCAGCCTGACTTAATAAAACAGACACCTGAAGGGTTAAAACCCACTATAACCACCTCCTGCCTTGCTATAGCATGCTCTAACTGCTTCACGAATCACAAGAAGTGATTGTGATGGCCCCCTTTAACTATGTCAACTTCTTCTGACAGAGATTTCCTCAGAATAAAAGATCTTACTTGAGTAATGATGAATTAAAATCACCAAAGACAGAAGTATGAAGGTAAATGGTCATAAATTAATCTTGTATGTTTTACCAAGAGCAGTAATGACTGAAATGCCATGCATGGTGTCTTTGTTACTCAGACCTTGGTTTCAACAGGCACAAAAAATGACAACGCAAGTTAGAATAAAGATGCAGAAAAAACTGTTCTCTTCCAGGAAGAAGATGACTTTTTATTGTGGTTGAATCCTCATGTATTCATAAGAGTATCCAGGCCAGGAGCAAAGAGGATTTTTTTCACTTTATAGAAAAGGTGTATTGGCATTTTGGGTTTCTTCATTTGCTTGTTTTCAGGACAAAATACATAAGAGCTGTTTAAAAATAATAAAAGTTAAACCTTGAAAAATAGCACTGATATTCTGTGATATTTGATTCTAATTCACAAAGGAAACTGAGGAATCCATAGATTTTGTTGAAACTTAACATGTGTTCAAATACTCTCAGTTTAGTACATGAACTGAATAGCTCTGTACTTCCAGATAATTATTACAGCCATTCTGATATCAGTAACTGAAATAACTAATGGCAATTGCAATATAACATCTAACAGACTTTGTAGACAGATGTAGGTTCCATAAGAATCAAGGAAAAGATATAGGTGTTGCCTTTTTGACAGGATACTAGGTACACATGTAGTGTTTCCAGTTAAATCACAGTCTCAGTGACTTGTCTTATTGTAGCATTACTAAAAAAAGTTTTAATGAAAAATTTTACTGGCATATAATAGAATAGATAATAAAGAATACACACTGATTTTAAAAATTAGAAGATACAGGTGAAATGAATTCTCCTCATGAATGGCAGGATCTGCCAGTGCAGTTTTTGTTACAGTTCTGAGAGGTAATGATAAAGGTAAGATTTAGCTAACTGAAAAAGACAGAAAATAATCCCATAATCAGCTTACCATGATTAAATACCCCTACAAGAAGTAAACAAATTCTCCTCTTTAAGAACAACTTTAAATTGGATACACTACAGATCTCACAGCATCTGGAATTCTTCATTGATAAATGACGCACTAAGCATATCCATAAAACATGCTCTTTTCATTAATTCAGATGCACTTAATGCATCTCTAGTACTCTGCTTTTATTTGAAGGAACAGAATAGCAGAAACTTGCCGCTATATCATGTGCATGTTACACAGTCCTGAAGAGACTAAAATATATACAGAACTGCAGAACACCCTACCCAACACATCACATCTTGGCAACTTTTACAAAGAATATGAGCAAGAATAAATGTGCTTTGCAACGCCACATCTGAGGAAGCTACAACACCTCCAGTGCTAGCTACCTATGTTTTCCTACTTCAGGTCTGATGTTATGGCAAGGACATGACTGTGAGGATTTTTTTGTTTTTAACTGCCGTTAAAGACATGAATGAACCAGTGGGTGAAATATGGTGCTGAATGATCAGATCTGGAGGCTCCATGAAGTATTTCCATGATTAAAATTGCTTTTTCTAACAACGGATGGGGAACTGATGCAGAAACCCTTCATAGACTTTGAATATCACGCAGTCTGGAGCTTTTGAAGAGACACAACTCTATTTTCTGGCTGGTTTGTTGCAAGACAGATCCTAGTATCTTAAAGGAAAGGTCTTTGGTATTTTGTCCACACAAAATTACATAGAGGTCTTGATTGGGTGCTTTTAAAGACCCCTGAGAAAGTGGTTAATCTTAGTCAAAGCTCTCAAGCATTAGTGGCTATTAGAGGCTGGTGAGTATTGCAGAGAGTAGTTATTAGTCTCCTTGTGATCCAATAACAAATTTTTCACAGCAGCTGGTTTCTTTTAGTGAGTTCTTCTGTAAAAAAGTGTATTATTTATAGGCAGAAACTCTACAAAGTGCCATAGCATCTGAAGGCTGGAGTGGGCTGGCATTATCCAGTCCTGATGACAGGCAGGGAGAATTCCAACACCATATGCTTTCATCTGCAAAACGCCTACTTCTGAATACAAGTGCCCCATAAAATTGAAATTATCTTCATGCCGAATTCAAAGTCATTTGCAATTCTGCTTCTGTTAAACAGCTCAGAAGTAAGATTAATGGATTAATGAAATTAACTCTCCACCAAGCCAGTTTTATCTTCTGACTCTTTCAGTAGGTTCTGAATTTCCATGACTCCTTTGCAAACACATATTCACAGGAATCTAGTCAAAACTGTGTATCATCTTTCCTGTACCAAATCCAAGTTCTCTCTTGCTATAGCAGCATTGTTCTTTTTGTGACATCTGGAGATTAGACAAAGTCAAACATCATTTAAAAAGACTATACAATGCTGTCATGGTTTAACCCCAGCCGGCAACTAAGCACCACACCGCTGCTCACTCACTCCCCTCCAGTGGGATGGAGGAGAGAATTGGAAGAGTAAAAGTGAGAAAACTCATGGGTTGAGATAAAGACAATTTAATAGGAGAGAAAATGAAGGGAAAATAATAATAATGATAAAAGAAAATACAGAACAAGTGATGGACAATGCAATTGCTCACTACCCGCTGACCGATGCCCAGCCAGTTCCCGAGCAGCGGCTGTGCCCCACCCCCCAACTCTCCCCAGCTGGGTTTTTTTCAGCATGATATCATATGGTATGGAACATCCCTTTGGCCCGTTGTCCTGGCTGTGTCAGCTGTCCTGGCTGTGTCCCCTCCCAGCTTCTTGTGCACGTCCAGCCTCCTTGCTGGCAGGGCAGTATGAGAAGCTGAAAAGTCCTTGATCTAGTGTAAGTATTGCTCAGCAACAACTAAAACGTCAGTGTGTTATCAACATTATTACCATCCTAAATCCAAAACACTGCACTATACCAGCTACTAGGAAGAAAATTGACTCTATCCCAGCCAAAACCAGGACAAATGCTTAGCTTTGTTCTTTTTTCACTATTTCTTTAATTACTTCATGTCAACTAGTTTGAAGATTTGAAACATATCCTAAAAAAAATGCAATACCTTGGAAAAGTGATGCTTTCATGTTGTATTACCAGGTTTTTTTATTAACATCATTCTTGTTCTAATTACCAAATATACATGCTGCAGACAGATTGAGATCCTCCGCAGTGTCTAGAGGTGATACTACAGGAGAGACACAACTCACTTGTACAGTGTACTCACGTGATCTTTTATCGCTCCTCTGATAATGAAGAATCAGTGGTAAATCAATTAAAAGTGTTAAAGCTATTGGCAGGCTAACAAGTAAATACTGACAGTGTGGCAATTTGAGAACCTTGTTTTGGTATCAAAGCAAGAAGGATGGTTTAATGGAGGTGTAACAGAGGGCTGAAAGCTACCATGGAGATAGCCAAGGACAAAGCCACCCTGTGAGTGCAGCCCACAGGGATGTTAATTTGCACTGTTGTGAGAGTCCAAAAAGGGAAACACACCAAGAATGTGCTGCATTTCTTTAGCTGAGGAATGAACAGTGCAATGCAGACTTCTGAAACATGACTTTTATATATATGTGTGTGCGTGTGCATATGTTTCTTGCTGTATTTTTCATTGCAGGGAGGGCAGAACATGAATTACATAGATTTTTATTTTTTTTTAAGCTGGGTCTGCATGAAAATCTTGCAGTATCTGAAAAAGCCAGGAAAATTTTCATTCAAGCTGTATGATCCAGGACATTTTGTAGCTTTCCAAAATGGTCTAAACAGGACAATACAAACCCAGGGATAGATTATTATTTCTCTGACTGACACAAAAGACTTGCAGTGGGAAGGAAATTGTGCTGTGACTCACACGCCATCAAATGACTGTGGCTTACAATGGGCTCCATGTATCACCGGGCAAAGGAGAATGGCAATATTTAAAACAAACAAATTTCATGGCATTATCAGCCAATCAGGAAGTGATTCAACTCCAGAAAGTCTTCATTTTTACTTTGAAATCATAATTCCTCTCTCCTAAACCCTGGTCAGGTTCATCGTTCTTTTCCATTGCAGCAGACTGGGATGCCTGCAATGTGTTACACAACTGTTTCCCTTAAACCCAGCGACTGAGCCTTGTTACCAGAGCTATGTTCAGGAACACTACTTCAGCCTACAGTTGAATGAAGATCTATTTTCACCTTTTATATTGAGTACATTTGCTTCTCCACTAGGATAAGAAGACTATCAGAGGCACACAGTGCTTAAAAGTATTATTGATTTTTAGAAATTAAAGCCGGTTTCACATAGCTCTGGGCTTCAATGAGTCATAAAACCCCATCAACAGTTAGTTCAGATGTTTTTTGTTCCTGGAAGACAGTGATAGGTTCCTGTGAACTGACAGGTGCAAATGTATTCAGTGTGAAAACTTCTGAAGAAATTTTTGAAGTGGGACTCTTAGCAGAAAGAGGCTGATTTCAACTAACCCACAATCAGCTGAGTACAGAGACCAATTTGTAGTGAAATGGGGTCATCACATTAGGGACGTCTGAGATTCAAACCTGCAGATGTTCATGCTGGATGCTTATCTGAAACTCTGGAGTGTTCAAAACTGTGCTTTAAAAAAATTATTTCACGAGAACAGGGATTTTTCTTTTCTTATGACACTTCCACCTCATAGTAATGCCAAAAATTCCCAGAGCACAATCTCCAGGTCAGCACTTTTTCATCTTGCTTGTTTCAGGATATGTAAAGATGGCTAAAGCAGAAACATGATTTAAAAATGAAAGAAAAACCAACTTAGAGAAATAAAACCATACACTTCTTTAGAACAAATACCTTAAATTTGCTCATGTTGTTTCTATCACATGATGACTCAATGCCTTCCTTTAACAGATGTTCCATTACATACAACTATGTAGAAAAAATATTAGTTTTCTCACATAAAACATGTATCAGACCCTGCTTGAACTCAGACACATTCAGATATGGAAAATGTCTGGTTTTATAACATATCAGTAAGCACAATACTATAATTACTACCACCAAAATAATGAAATTATTACTCAGATATAGGCCACCGATTCTCAGTGTCCCACTCTATATCAAGAAATCATCAGGCATTCTGAAAATAGCGAAATGCACAAAGCTACCCAGCAAAGAGTGAGGAAGAACCCCACAAATATTTCCTCCTAGAATTACTTATAGATGTTTACCTCCCACCAGGGATACTTCAGGCAATACTTCCCAAACTGTGTGGGAATACTTGTAGGATCTACAGTTATATCTGGAGGACCTCCCATCTGCTTGACCCTAATGTCTAACTCTTCCCGCTTTCCAGTTAGAGACTGTCCATAAGATCTTAAAAATTAGGTGAGTTTTCCCTTTCCTTCATTATAATATCTATTCTTGTCATCATTATTTTCATCACAAGATCCAGATGGCAAGGGATTCTCTTCTCAGCATATAAACCCTCGCCAGCATTTCATACAAGTGGGTGCTTTGCATGGTCTGGACTGCTGTTAATAGCCTGATAGCAGTATCATAGGATAATTAAGGTGTGGAGGGACCTCAGGAGGTCTCTAGTCCACCCCCCTGCTCAAAGCAGGATCAGTTATGGGGTTCCTCAGAATTTTATCCAGTTGGGTCTTGAAAACCTCCAAGGACAGAGACTACACCACCTTTCTGAGCAATCTCTACTGCCTAACTGTTCTCATGGCAAAAAACCTTTTCCTTTTATTTATATTTATTTATTTTCAATTTTTATTTTATTTGTTATTTTTATTATTCTTTTTATTTATTTATTTTATTCCTAGTCTGGCTCTCTCATTTCAGCTGTCTCTCATCTTCTTGTCACACAGCACTGTGAGGAGCCTGTCTCCACCTTCTAATATTCTGCACCATCCTTCAACCTTCCGACTTCTGGACCTTCTGCCATTTGCCCATAAAGCTCTGCTTGGGGCTCACTCATCTCTCATTACGTCTTTCTAAAGGCTGTTTGCCTTTTACTGTTGATCAAAGGAGGACACTTTGTTCCTCTCCCTTGCTGCACATACCAGTAAGTTGTCTAAGTAATTCTTCTTGGGTTTAAGAAACTACCTTCTTCCCACTGGGGAAAAGTAAATTCATAAGAGTTTCCTCTCCAACATCAAGCTAAGAATTTTAGTTCTGAGTACAGAGCAGCTTTGGAGAAATGCTGAGAACTCCCAAGCCCCATAAGGTGAGGCAGGACTTATTGCTGTACTAAGTAGCAGAGTGGTACGCCTCACTTCACACTGCAGATGCAAGAGAGCAGCTGCTGAGTATGAATATGGGAGGAGTCTTCATGCTTCTTGTAAAGAGGATGTTACTGGAGTTCTTTCATTTGCAAACTTTACATGGTAACAGCATTGGTATACCTTTTAGTTTAGGATTCAGACATCCATCTGAAGCTAACACTGTTTACGTCTCAGATGGGCTAAAATCACAGTTGAACTTTAACGATAATTCATCTGAGAAGTGGTAAGCTGCTTGCCTCATTTCTATGATGTTTCTTACCCTCAGTTTTGGGCTCCAGTCCCAGGCCTCAAAATCACACCATTTAAAAACTTAAAAGCAAGCAATCACAATTTAGTACTTAAATAATCTGTATAACGAGTGGATCTACGATCATCTATAAAATAGCACTCAAGGGACAGCAGGTCCAGGTTACACATGTTGTTTTCAAAAGCTCTCTTTCAGATCGTATGAGTGATTTGCACACCAGTATAAATCCTTGCTTTCTCAGCAAGTACATTCCTGTAAACTGGTATTAATGTCAAATTTATACTTATAAAAACATGCAGACTGAAAGAATAAGTGACAGGCATTGATTTAATTTCCTGTCATGCATATATTTGCATAGTATTTACAGATTAATAAATGAGACACACCTTGTACAAATCAATAGCTACCCTCTCTGTATAGTGTAAACTTCATTATTCATGGTCTTACACTATGTTGAATGAAACATTAAAGACACAAGTAAAATGACTATGGATTGCTTTAAAGGACATAGGGAAGGTCATTGTCTTAGAAAGATAGAACAGGGATGTACAGGATTTCACAAATTTCACTCTCTGTCCTTTTCTCCATTCTTTCATATTCTCTTACCTGTTTCCTATTCTGTCAAACACGGATGAGAGCATCTCAAAGGGTCATTGTGAGGTGTTTGTAAATGTCTGAGAAAAGGATAATTATTTTACAGACATGGATACCTTCTAGTTCACAGTGTCCTTAGGCCATTTCCTAACCTTGTAGATCCATATGAAGTGCTTACTTACATTTCAAGGAAAGGAAGCTACATGATAAACAAAGGACAGCATTTGCTTTCCATCACCTCAGAGAATTTTATCACTATACATTGATAACATGATTCATTTGTGATTACTGTTATAGATTAAGACAACATAATTTTAGCCTCATTCTGCTCACTTTACTCAAACAAGGCTCTCTGTGGAAGACACTCCCTGCATGGGGAAACATCTAGAAGTCCCATAAGTTCATTTCTGCAAGGCATATTGAGGACAAATAGGGTGAGGAGACAGGGAGAAGGAAGAATTTTTATACACTCAGCAAAACACAGCAACTGCTTTATTCCAGGGGAACACTGCCAGCAACAAGAAGTTTGGTCAATCTGGAGGTCATGTTGGCATGACTGCCACTGACTACCGCTCGCCAGCTGTGTGATGCAATGGACACTGGACTAAAGCTATCCCAGCTAACACACACCACAGAAACAACAGCATTCACCAGCACTATGTGTCCCTTTAGTTCCTAGCCTGCTTGACCAGGCAGAAAAAATAAGAGTTTGGGTTGGGAATAAGTTTCCCGATTAAAAATACAGGAGCTTTGTATTTTTCTCAGTCCACAGCCATTGCCCAAGCATCAGGTGCTCCTTCTTTTCTTCTGGGAACTGGAGCAAACCACAGAGAAAAAAACATGGGGGAGCAGAGAGTAGTGGGGATGAAAGAAGCCAGTCACACAAAAACCAGCTGCTGGTCAGTGCCCTTGTCTAACTGAGCCATGTGCCTGATCACTGTAATCTCTCCTCTATTCTTACTAAACCCTCTTTTCTAACTAACTATCTTCTGTGTGGCTGAGCTCTCTCTTCTGAGCCCAAATCAGACTGGACACTGAGCAGGGTACAAGGTCTGAGTGCCAGCCACCAAAGTGGGACCATAAGCCTGCGGGCTCAAGAGTCTTGGGGTCAGCAACTGGAGGAGACCAGGGCCTGGGGGACAGTTTCTAGATAGAGCAAGCATCAAACACCAGCTTTTGGAGAGACCCACAGCATTTGAGAGCGTGTGTGTGTGTGTGTCCAATGCAAACTTCAGCCCCAATAAGCAAACAAGGAGGAACAGGTTTGGGTTGTCCATGCAGTTTATGGCCACGTGAGTGCTGTTTGTTTTCACATTGGTAAAAGCACTGGCCTCTGTAGTGATTTGTGTGGCCAACCACATTAGTAATGTGGGTGAGGAAACACACTCAGCCTCACTACTCATTAAACTTACAAATGGGAATAGCAGCAGTCTGGCTCTGCTGGACTGGTCCAGGAGGGATCCATCCCCTCAGTCCCACGGCCACCAGATTTGGCTCCAGTGGACTAGGAAACAGAAATCCCCTAGATCATGAAGCTGACCAGACCCAGTAACCCCAGTACCTTCCCCATATGAAAAGGATGAATATGCTCCTCCCTCACCAGCACATCAAGCGTCTCCACAACCCCAGATTCTTACTGAAAATATCAAGTCATTCCAGTCTCTCCTTCCCACACTAGGAGCACCTAGTGCCTTCTCATCCTTTCTTCTTCCATAAATGTTATTTTTGTGTTATCTTTATAAGAGAGATGGACAGAGCTGAGATTTGTAATACCATCATGCCGTGACACAGTATGCTGCCACCAATCTACAGACACTCCATTGAAGTTGCTGTGCCCAGAATCCCAAATTCCATGTATATCATGTTTGAACTGTTCTGCTTTTCAAATCTTCAGTAAAACTAGTAAGCCAGCCCACTGTATCTGGGCGAGCTCCTTTAACACGGTATTGATCAAAGCTGTATTATTTCCAAGCAGAGAAATGTTATCACATTGAACCTGGAATTAATTTTGCTTTTTCATAACTGAACAAAACCAAAGTTGACAAATCCTTGGGGTTGAATTCCAATAAAGAAAAGACAACCAGGAGAGGTCATAGAGCCTTTCAGGAACTTGTCTTTCATCTGAAAATATGAGCTGGGAAACATGAGAAGGATAGTGAAGGCTGTTCTGCTCCTAGAGAAATGCAGTGGAAGCTGTGAGCCCTCATTGCTCAAGCCAAGAACAGAAAGCCAGTGTTATGAATTTATGAAGATAAAATGTGACCAGAAAAACCCTCACCATGCCCTGCGTGATCCTATAAACCCTGGCACATTGCACCACAAGATCTAATCTTTTATAGTTGACAGCACTATTGGTGCTTCATAATATGAAAGAAAATAAATCCTCAAGGAAAGAAATAAAGCTCACATAAAAGCATGGTTTAACTTTTGTTTTACTTCTCAAACACCTTTTGCCCACCCTGACTGATCTTAGCCTGATCAAATGGAAAACAAATCTCCACAGAAATAACACAGCTATCTTTCTGGGCTCGTGGATCCTTTGGAGGGGTGGAGAGGGTGCTCAGAATTTAAAAGTGTTGTTTTCTGTTTCTCTCTTCCCTCCTTCTCAATATCCAAAAGAACAGAGCACAGAAATGAGGTTGCAAACCTTAAAGCTAAGAAGGGCAAAACTTCCAAGTTTTCTAGCAAAACGGAAAAGTAAAAAGAAGGTTAAAGAATACTAGTGGTAATGGCAGCAGGAAAATTCAAACATGGAGCTTTCTCAAAGGGCTTAAATATAAACTTGCAAGCATGCCCAGTCTTAATATTCTGTCCTCAAAGGAGATTCTGAGGACATGAGAGGGGGAATAAGAGAGTTCAGAGGTCTTCTGCTATCATTTATCCAGGAAAGAAACAAGGATGAAAAATGAATGGAGCAAGATATGGGCTGTCTGGCAGCCATAAGCATCTACAGCTGCACTGATGTAGGAGGCTGAGCAAGGGATGGGGAAACAGGATGGCAAGACTTCGCCCATTGGAACTTACCGCATTTGTCACACAGTGTGAATGAAAGCGGCAAAAGCAAATGGAAAATCTCTCCCCTGGGGGAAATACTAGACTGTGCATTGACAGAAACCTCATACAGGAACTTGAAAACATATCGCTAGAAAACAAGGGGCTAAGAGGACAATAGTACAGCACTGCTGGTGCTAAACTAAAAGCAAAATCAGAACCTAGGCACCTGAAGGAAATAAAAAACATCAACTCACTACAGCTTACACACATGCACAGCCACCCTTGCAGGAACCCACCAGTACCCAAATAAACCACAACAGCAACAGAGAAATGAATAGTTAGGTACACAGCCTGACTGATCCTATTCCAGGTGAGGCATCATAAGACTCTCAGAGTGGAAAAAAAAAAAAATTCTTTTTATCCCATGTTTCTAATGGCTATTTTTGTTATTGTTCTTCAGCAACAACAACAAAAACACTGGCAAACTGTACTGAACAGCAAACTAAAACATGCCTACGGCAAAAGACAGCTTTTTAAACTTCCATCTCGCTAGTGTCTGTCTATATGAATAACGTCACCATGTCACTGCCTTTCCTGCATTCTATTACAGCATATTCTTCCCCTACTTTTATTATGCTATTCTATTTCAGCTTGATGAATTATCTATATTACATTTTTTGAGAAACATTCCCTCTAGGGATGGACATACTTAGTTTAGAAAGTTTTCAACAGAAAGAGGAAAAGAAAAGGGGAACAGAATAAGAAACTTCCACAGCTCCACTTTTTTTAAGTTACCCTTGGGAGTAGGACATAATTATCCACATTCTGCGATTGCCAAGCCAACTCTCAGCAGAGGTAATGTATTTAGGGTGATGAAAATTAGTGGTACTAAGAAGTGATGCTCAGGCAAGCCCAGACAGAAGGAAAAAGGAGTCTGTAAGCAGAGAGCAAGAATGGGAAGCTGAAAACACAAGATGGGGGCCGAGGTAAATAATTTCATTGACGTTGATTTTGGTTTTCTACTCTTTTCTCCACCGTTCCACAAGTGATATGCTTACTCATTCGACCAAAGATAACATGCTCAGTAACGTTCTCTTTGAAAGTGGCACAAAATATCAAAATAACTTGCCCCACAGCAGCCATTAGCAGGAAAATAGGTGGGTATGCTTTGGGTTACGTGGTAGAGCGGATTTCATGTCTGATAGAGACTTATTTCAGGAGAAAATCTGTGACTCTATGGATATAGTTTTCAATTCGTCCTTCTCTCCAACATGAGAAAAAAAAAAAACCATGTTAAGTCACTTTCTCTTTGTGGGCATAGTTATTAATAGATTTTGTTACATTTCTGCATTCCAGCAGATTTTAACAAACGTTGGTGGTAAGACCTTTTCTCCCTTCTGCAGTGCTAAGGACTGAGGACTCCACAGGCCAGGCATGCATGGTTTAGCTTGTTTGCTGTTGTTACAGCAGCCTACACTTTCATGTGAATATGGAAACCCATTCCCATGGTGTCAGCCTTCAATGAAAATTCAATATTGGACATGTAAGCTTCTGTTCTGTTGGGTTACTGCAGACGTGCTTTTATGCTCAGAGACCTGCTTTGTCACCATAGTAATTTTGGACAAGGAGACCCTATAGACATTTTTTATTGAAAAAAAAAAAGTCATTTTGGGAAAATAAGTTCCACCAGCTGAGCTGAGTTTCAAATAAATCTGTAACTAATAGTATGTGTGTTCTGCTACTGTGAAAATCTTTACAGGACTAATCGGTCCTTGAGGAACCGTAAGCCAACTTTGCCATGTAGGATGATTGCAGTACAAAACCTTCCACTTACCCTTTCTTCACACTTGTTTGTTTTAATTCATTTTACCACTAATTGGTTTTTAATAATCGTTAATACTTAAAATTCAAGAGTGCCTATTTGTTTAGAATTAGAAAATGTCTTCCTTTGCATTCAGTTAGAATGTAAAACAATCCGCAAACAATCTTCAAAATTCAGCATATATCACAAAAATTTTACTTGTTTATGCCACTTTTTTTTCCTTTTCAAAGATATGGCTCATTGCTATATGTTTCCTTACCCAAAGGGAATGATCCACTTAGAGAGCCTGGTAGCTTCCCATTGCTAAAGAAGTCTGCGAGGCTTAAACTGGAATGAGGTGGTATGAACAATCCTGCATGCTGCAACAACAATTCTTACTGAAGACCCAATATGATAAGTTCCAGACTCACAGTCTAGCTATAACTTTGTCTCATCATCTGTTTTAGGCCTGCGGACCTTTCTTTGTGTTTTTCATTCCTCACACTCTTATGCGGAAATTGTATGGGTTTCCATTCATCTCAGAACAGATTGGCTGAGTACTCTGTGGATTTGGGACATTCACAGGTATATTTCTGCAGTGGCCATATGTTCTTGTTGCCCAGTTGCAACTTGGCTACAATAAGGTGGAGACAAACACCACTTCTCCAACGACTTTTCCGTAAAAAGCAGAGAGCATAGAGGAAGTTGTACATTTTGGAAGAGATTCATACATCAGCATCAGAATCTGTTATCACATTTCCATGAGTTTTCACACACATTCTCTTGGGATGACAAATTATTACAGTATTTAATGGGCTTACTCTTTGCTGAATAAAAAGGGTTATCATATTCTTAGCCGAGAGTTTCATTACATATAATCTTGACTTTTCTGGTCAAAGTACCCCTAAGTTTCACACAGGGGAAAAACAAAATCTGGAGGTGTCTTGTAACTTGGTTATTTTTTTCCGGCTGGATGTCTTGTTACAGATTAGAAGTCAATTTTTTTTTTAACTCTGACTGGAATGGGTCTGTTCTTAGGCAGAAGGCTAATGAGTACTGACAGTCTTTACATTTCCACCATACCCCTCAAAAGGAGAGACATATTGTCTTGCAATTATTGGGAAAGAATCCTAAAGCACTGTTACACACAGAGTCATTCTTCTAATTACACCTAGCCAAAAGCAAAAACTGGTGGTGGAATAGCCTAAAGGTAGGGCTTTGCATTTGGCTAGGTTAAGTTAGGTACTCAAATTAATTGCGAACTGTAGGCTTACTTGAGGAGACTCTCTATTCTCTTAGGCCACCTTTGCTCGCTTAGAATTAGTAGGGGGATTCAGACTGGAGCTTTATAGACTGAAACTAAAGGAGGATGTTGCAGCCCATTCTTAGTGGGGGCTCCACGCCTTTGAAACTCACACTTTCCTCTTTGCTTGAAACAGCCCAGCTCTGATGACCTCCAGATTACATTGCACAACCCTATTTATTCCAGAACTTTGTACATAGTAGGATAGAGGAGACTAAAAATGTTCAAAGGAATGATTTTTCAGCAGGGGTGTATTTCAGTGCTGCACTTAGGATAAGTTTTATATTATGTCAAAAATTTCTGGGTGCATATGCAGAAAATGTCTTTTTAGTGTTCCAAAAATCTAAATAAATACATACATTCAGACAGTATAATGAACTGCAGCTTTCAAAATAAATGTACTTTTTTAAAGTTACCTTTATATTTCAAGTAATGACCATCTCACTAAAATCTGAGTAATGGTCAGGTAATGACTATTTCACAATACTGCATTGAAACAGCAGAAACCGAAAAATCCAGAAGTTGTATTTGCAGGTTCCTAGAAGATATTTTTTTAAAAGCATTATCATCTTAGCAAGAAATTTCATCCACGGCAAACAAGAAAATGGAAAAACAAATAGCTTTATATATAGGGCACTTTTCTGTAGTCTGATTTCTCAACAGTTCCTTGGTCAAAAGAAATTAGAGGCACTAAACTTTATTAATTCCTTGAGAGCCTTTAACATGTAGTTCCAATTATTAAAGGGCTAGGCCAAAATAATGTAGATTATTTCTGTCTTTTTAAAGGTCCCTGAATAACATTCAAATATCTGGTACAGTCTTGAAGAAGCTTGAAGGTATGACTGTCTGCCGTAACCAAATCTGTCCCCTCTCGACCCTATATTCAGTAGCTACATCTGTTCTCTTTTGACCCATGATAAGGTAATAAACTTCCAGATCTCAATGTGGCCTGTGCTAGCTGAAATGATCACAGTTTTGCGGAAAAGTAATTTTTCTAGAGAAACAACACTGCAGACTTAAAACACACAGAGCATATAAACCAAAGTTAATTGGGCACATAATGATTCTTGAGCCATAAGGTTAAGTACTGAAAAACAAGGAGATAAACAAATCCCATACACCAGACTACAGTGCGTGCCATGTTGTAGTCGATGTAATACACTGCTTAGCTTTCTTTGAGAGAGAAAGAAGTGTTAGGGAGTGAAGTGAAGCAAATAATGCAGTATGTTAACTGAAACAATAGTCATTGTATTAATTTGATAAAGTGCTGTATCAGAGCAGTCCCTCTGATCTTGTAAGAATTTATCACAGAACAATTTCACAGTTAGAAACCACTGGATTTAGCTCCTAGCAAGAAGAGGCATTAAGCCTTGTGAAGAAAACTGACGAAGCTCTCTATAGAAATAACACATTTTGCAACTATGATGCACTGCCGACTTTGATTTTTAAGAGATTAGTGATAACAGAGGTTCTTTCTGCATATAACAATATTTCCAGAACCAATTATTCTGAATGCAGGACCACAGCCTACTGCTAGTAGGTCAGGGTCTCACAGTTTTGGAGGGTTTTTGTCTGTCAGTAATTGTTTCTTTGCAATGTTTAGGTCTTTATACACTACCCAAACGGTCAAAAATGTCCAATCTATTTTATTCTTTTTACTTATTTTTCCAAGGCACTTCCAGTTTCCCTTTCTGCTGCTGTAGCTATTCTTTTGATTTAAAACTGAAAGTTGTTCTTTAAACACAGAAAACTTTTACTGCTTCTTAGTAATACATATTTAGAATTCCCATTCATTTTATTTAGGATGTATTGTAGGTATACATTTTCTAAACATCTAAAGAGCTAAAATCTGCTTTCAGAGATTAAGGCAACTGGTTCACAGATACCTCACTTCACCTACCTGTCATCTAAGATTGAATTCTTTTTTCAGTTTGAAACAGAAGACAGCTTCTTATACTATTAATGGATTTTCTTGTCAATTAAAACAATATAGTAATTGTTGTAAACCTAACCACAACAATAGTGAACATTCCTTCAGCACAATCAAAACCAGAAATTTTACAGTAATATGAGATAAAATAATAGCTTGAATCATTCCAGGATTAAAATAATTATTTCATGCCACACACAAGTGATGCTTATGAAACACTCATTAATCTTGAAAATGTAAGCAAAGCTAGGAATGCTTTCTAGACCCCTAAAATAGGCCATTTAAGGCATAGACCAAGGGGTTTATACTTTAGTAAAAAAGGCTGCATGTAGCTGTCACCTTTCCTTCGCTGCAGAATATATTTATGCAGCTTGACACAGGGTGACATAAGTACTGTATTCTAGAAATGTGGGTATATGCATGCTTCTACATAAATATGAGAAAAGGAAAAATCCAAACAGCCCTTAGCTAGCAGATGTGAGCAGGCATTCCACATAAAATGGCAGAAGGAGATGCTGTCTTAGCTGCTGCAAAGTACAGAAAAGAAGGGAAGGGAAGGGAAGGGAAGGGAAGGGAAGGGAAGGGAAGGGAAGGGAAGGGAAGGGAAGGGAAGGGAAAGGAATCAGTAAGTAAGTGTGTCATCCAAAGTAGCTTTTGTATGCCTGAAATGCCATAAAACCCCTCAAGTTTGCTGACTACAATCTTGTACAGAGATGCCCACTTCTTTTACTGTTAGAAATTCTGTCATTGTGGCTGAACAGGTTATTCAACTGAATGGAAGCCTGTCTCCTCTTGGGGGAATTTCTTCTGAAGTGAATATCCTTGAATCCAAGCCCTAAAGGGACGTGACCTAATAAGTATCAAGTAAATTTATCCTCCATTCTGCTGCAGAATCGCTATTAAAAATAGGCAAACAACAAAAGAAAAGGAATGGTGCCTTCCCTTCCTTTTGCTGCAGCTCCATGATTGGGATACCTCCCAAAAACAGAGAGAAGAGACACCCCTCTGACAGTCACCAACCTAAAAGGGTGCTGATCATTGCTCCTCTCCCTTACAGAGAACCTGCAGACATCTCTATAAAAAACCTACATAAAACTACAGATGTTTTTCATGTCTCATTTGCAGCAAAACGCAAAGAGCTGAGAAATAATATGGAGAGCAGGGGAGGGGAATTCTGATTCTTGAGGGCACTTAGGGGAAGTGATCCTGCTTTTGACCCTTGCTCCCAGAACTATTCATCCTGGGATGAAAAACAGGAATCATCCAGCTAGAGAGGACTGCAGCTGTTTTTCTCAAAAATAAATTGGGGATCTAAAGAGCTCGCTCAAAGCTGAGATGGTCAGTCTTGCACTCTTAGATGCAGTGGTGTCTTTTTGTAAGTTATTTGATATCATATTCTTCTTTTAAAGTTACAGGTTTTAACTATAGATAACAGACAGTCAAAATCATAAGAACAGAGGAAAGCACCTAAGCCCAGTGGGATATTTTGAAGCACTCCTAGACTACCCCTAGCAAGTGTTTGTTTCAGCTGTTCTTTAAAACCTCTGATGCCACCAGCTCCTTAACGCAGCCTCTTCTGGACTTTCAAAATTTTAACAATGAGAAAGGTTTTCTTAATATCCACCTTAAGCCATCTTTCCTTCAAATTCAGTTACTTTCTTCTTTTCTTTTTCCCAGTGACTATGTGGAATAGTTGATCACAGGTATCTTTATAAAAACCTTTAACAACTTAGAAAATTACTCCAGTCCCTCCTTAGTCTTCCATACTTTCGAAAAAACAGCTGCAGCTCTTTCGACTTCTTTTGTTGCTTGGGCTTCATAAATCTCTCATAATTACTAATGCTCTTTCCTGGATGTTCTCCAATTTGTTTACATCTTTCCTGAGGTTTAGTACACAACACTGGACACAGTTCTCCAGATAACCTCACTAGCACCAAGTGGAGTGAAATAATTACCTCCCCTGTCTGACATAACCTCTTCCTTATGATAATAATTCCAGAATGAGATTAGGTTCCTGGCCACAGCATTGTTTCTTGGCCTTATTTATATGCATCTCACATTACAAACCCCTTCCATTATCAGAAGTACTGTTGTCTACTTATTTCCACCTTTGAGTATTTGTGCCCTCTGAAGAACAGTACTTTGTGTTTGCCCTTATTTCATATTGTTGATATCAGAGCATTTCTTTACATCGTGGGCTCAAATAAAGGATTTTGCACATGCTGTTTTGATCCCTTTTCCTTATAACACTTTGGGTGAAGATTACATACAGTTCTGTGATTTCCTGTATATTCTTGGCATGATCAAGATCTAATCATCACCATATTTTCTTACTCCCTTCACACTTTTCATCCAGCCACCTGCATTTTCATTCTCTCAGCAATTTTTTTTTTTTTTTTTTTTTTTTTTTAATTCTTGTTCTCTTTTACGTGGAAGAAATCAGAGAACCATTAATAATTTTTATTTCCATGGTAGAATAAAGGTCATTCTCACCAACGTGAAAGTATTATGAAATGTACCTGAACTAAGAAAGAAAACAGTAATTTGCACCGAAAATGGAAAGATATACAAATTGGGACTCAAGCCTATTCCATTGACACCTATCATTTAACTTAAATAAGAGACTTACTTTGTGGGTTAATTTGTATTACAGGACTACTTAATATAATGTAGAAGATGTTATCTTGTCGTTGAGGAAGATGTCAAGGAGCATATGTAGCTCTCTAGTCCACCAACGAAACTGACCTGTTGGAAAGTGTCGTTCAAAGGGGAAAAGAGCACAGACGCTGTAACAGTGGAGCTTTCCCTAGAGAGCCAAGCCAGGAGGAACTGGTAGATAATTTCTTTTGAAAATTTACATTATGATTATTCTTTTGACAATTGTTTTGAGATTAAATAGTACAGAAAACCATTAGTAGTTTCCAATGAACAGGGGAAAATTGTTGTGAATACCAAGGGAAAGGGCATCTGTAAAAAAGCAAGAGTGAAATGACATGTTTAGAAGACAGGAGAACAGGCAAATAAAAACAGCGATATTTAGTCAGACAGATTTCAACATATTGAGGAAATTTCAAGATACAGCCTCCTGGAAGGCTAATCAAGATCGAAACCTGTTAAAGAGACTGAGTTCCTTGAAGAAACTGTGTTAAGGATAAATACCGCAGAAGAAAGAAAAGAAGCATAGCCAACAGACTGATGTGGCTAAATCGCAAGTGCTTTATGGACTTCAAACGCAAGGAGGAGGTATACTGGAATGGTGACAAGGTCAGCTTGAAAAAGGCAAAAACAAAATTTTAGCATGACAAGTAGAGAGAAAAAACAAGGTACAAACAGGGATGAAACTAGCAAAGAACATGGAGAACGGGAGTCTCTGTATCCCCCATATTTGTGTTTTGAAAGTTTTCCTCACATGGAAGTTATTCATACCAATCTTGATCTCCCTTGCTGCATTTTTGTATTTTTTTCTTGTTCTGTCATCCCAACATGAAGAACAGGTTTCTACATCAGTGTTTTATGTATCTAAAAACCTTTAGCATGATCCTCTTTTATTTTCTCTTCTAATCCTTAATTAAATTATCACTTTGCATTTTCTTCATGGGATCACAACTTCATTCAGTACAGGAGTTGTTATTCAGTATTTTGTTTTAACTTTCTTGTTCAGCTTGTGATTCAGGCTTTTTCTTCTTTTCCTTTTTTTATTAAACACATATACAAAAGCTTTGTACAGATAACAAAATTGTTTATTTCCTCCTGGGTTTTTCCTTTGAGATGCACTGCATTTGAGCATTTTAGAAGCATTAATTAATTTCTCTCCACAGTAGAGTTGTTGCAAGATAGATGCTATTCTTTTTTCACAGAATAGTTGGGAACCTGAGGCAGAGATATTAAAGTAAAAATTGTTAAAAGCATTCATTAATTACTGATTCCCAAGTTTAACCAAATACGAGGGCGATACTTCATATTTTATGCAAGCTCAAAGCACGGTTCCAGCAGGCATAGCTGGGGATGTTAAGCATTATCCATGTTAGCAAATTTGTCCCTTGGTGTAACGCACTGGAAACACATTCATGGCCTAACGATTTAACTGACTTCCCCAGCGCCACGCGGCAGCTCTCTGGTAGAGGCAGGAATAAAACCCAGTTTTCCAAAACAGCACTCTACTCCCTTAAGCACTAATCAGTGGTGATGTAATTAAAGATCATATCGCTGTGTATAGAAGGAGACCAAAAGTTGTATGGGTAGCCATATCCCTGGTATTCTGTATCCCGATTTTGTAACTTTCACAGTGTTCTTCTAAAGAGCGGTCAGAAGTTCTCAGGAGAGATGTGGGGAGCACGGAGGAAGAAGTCTTGCTGTGCTCACTTCTGATATTTGACATTACAGTAACCCACAGAAAAAGGAGACCCTCGAAGGAAAATCCCAGTAATTTCAGACTGGGTTGTATCCTGTCCAAAGCTGCCAATTGACACAAAACACTAATAAGCTCTGGACTGTATGAATAGATTCCTACATTCAGGAAAGTTTTCACCAGCACTGTTTTCACAGACCAGTTTTCATTTGGTCTGCTCACCAAATACCTTAGCAAATGTCAAGACTTCCCATAAAAGCAGGGAATTCATAGTCTTTTCCAAAAATACTAATAAAATAAACAAATTGATTACAAACATATAAATTACAATTTTTAAAACTGAGCAAAAAGCAGATTATAGCTTGAATTTAGGTTTCTGATTTTGGTTTAAACGTAAGGCATACTGAGAAATCTTTCTGTTGTCAGCAACAGATGAAATTCTCAAGCCCCCCCCTTTGTATTTTGTCCAGACCAGATAAGATTCAGTGTTAGCCTGGTGTCAGATTTTTCCTGATGTAAAATTTCTGTGCTGTTCATATACCACGGTGCCAGGCACAGCCAGATTAGTAATAGAAACAGTGTGTCACCGGAAAGCAGATTCCTGACTCTGGAGTCAGAAAAATAATTTGCTCGTAGCTGTGGAAGGGCACATTTCTTCCTACCAGGAAATTTTAATACAGCCAGACGGATTCACAAAACCTACTTATCACACGCAGTTCGCAGCCTGTCCAACTCATTCATCTGCCAGCTTGTCTCTCCCACACCATCCTAGATGGCAAAAAATCAAAACATAATGGATTTAGCAAATCCATCCTACCTATGCAGCACAGCAGAGGAGAACGCTATACAGGACAGGTAGGCGTGCTACAGGGGCCATGGTCCCCCCTTCTGGCTGGTTACCACCTGAAGGCAGATGCCGTGGCCGGGAGCCCAGACCCCATCAGCAGCCCAGGAGCCACAACACATGGCAGGTTAAGGCAAGGGAATCGTCGAAGGCCTGGCCAAAGCTCAAGAAATCAGGGTTTGTCTACAGTAGACAAAAGTACCGTGCAAAGGGCAAACAGGCAGGAGCAAGTGTTTCTAGGCAGGTCAGGAATCACAGCCAAAATAAAGTGAGTTTTGAAGCTGGAAGAGGAGCAAGGCTTAGGGAGCCGGGCTGGAGATGAGGTCAACAGCAGGACTCAAGACAGCCCACACGGTCCGAGGGTGTCTCCTTCACACACACACCCCCACCTGCCATCTGCATGCTGACTACAGCAGCACACAACAACCGATAGCCAGGAGTCACACCTGGAGGACATCTCTCCCCAAGGCAGGCTGTGACTCCTGATGGGCAGGAGCTCCCGCTTGCAGGAAACCAGCTTCTGAAACCATCCACGCTTGATGGTTTCCATCTCACGACATCCCAGTACCCAGCATCACACAGAGAGGAAAACACGTATTTGATGAGGTCTTAGGCCCAAATACAAAAATGACCTACTGGAGCAGGGTGATGCATGCATACCTCAAACACTTCAAAAGTAAAAAACATCATAAATATGAGAAGAATAGTCATTTCACCAGTTACAGGATTTACAATTCTATTTGGCTTTAAAGAAGGATTAATTCCCTCATTCCTTTACCTTTTTAATGTCAAAACTGACACAGTGAAAGTGTTATCGAATCCTGATAAAAATATCAGAAAAAAAAAGAAAAATGAGTAGAACTTTGATAGTAGTTGTGTCTGACCCCCAACATCACAAGAGACTCAGGAAAGTAACTACAGTGCTAGAAAGATATTTTATGTGAAAAGAATATCATTTTTTTTAGATCTAACACTTGCAACATCACATAGAAGGAAATAATTTGTGCATGGCAAGGAAGCCTGTGTGGATGACAGAAACATATCTTCACACATACTAGTTTACAGTTGGACTCGATGATCTTAGAGGTCTTTTCCAATGATTCTATGATTCTATGATTCCCAGCTAAATTCCAGCCAGAGCAGACAAATTCTTTCTAAACCATGAACAGGACACAAACAAGCAGCCTAGGACCTCAGCGAAAAAAACACTTAAACTAAACTCAGTGCTACGGCCAGCACTTGAGTCCTATACTCAGATTTGGCACTTAATTTTTTTGGTGGTGGTGGTTGCACAGTTTGACTGCTCCTCTGTAAAACAGACACCTCAAAGGAGAGCTGTGTAACCCTTTGCACTGTATTTATGTTAGTTAACCGAACAGTCCCAGAAAATATACCCGGGCACTCAATTATCTCTGTGGGGAATTGTTGGAACCGGCACAGATCTGGCCTCTGCTCCCTGACAATTTCTAGGCTTAATCAGGAATTAGTACAGACCAAAGATGATGCTCAGTGGGCACACTGGTTAGTGAAGGAAAGATTTTAATAGTGAGTTATTAGGAGGTCAATTCAAGTCAGTCGGTCTCAGTGCCAGACAACAGTCTTGAACACACTTAATTTACTAGTATGGACACAGCATAAGTGTCTGTAAGCTGCTTTGACGTAGAATTGCAGGAAGCTGTGCTTACAAATGCACTGTCATTAATACGTCTGTAATCAAGCAGCCTCTGGCAGCTCCAGCATGAGTAGTTTATGGCATTGCCCAGTTTATGTGCCTGTCCCCACAGGTGGATGTGCCAAAGCAAACCATGATAGCGTTAATAGTCCATTTCAGGACAAAGATCCATTGGATCTAATGGGTCATCCAGATCCATTTCAGCTACCTTCACTCATGAGTTAAACTAATCCAGCTAGATTTAAACTCATGTGGACTAAGAATAACTGAGCCACCATAGGCATTACATTCACTGCAACAGAAAATAAACCCCAGAGGACAGATTTAAAAGGCAGCACAGGCACAGAAGTTTGTAACTCTTCTAACTACATGAGAGGACACCCAGCTGCACTTGAACATGGATCTGTCCAGTGGCCGCAATAGAGCAGATTCTATTTCAATCCTTTTTGGCACACCACTGAAAAATAAAATCTCCTGTCATCACAAAATGAGTGTGCAGATCTACTGACCTCATTTAGACTCCTTTTACAAATGCCACAGGAAAATTAGACGCATCGTCTGGTTTCTCCTGCATCATTTTAAGTCAGGTGTAACCTGTAAAGCCCTAAAAACTTTTCAGAGAAATGTAGAGATCCTTGTAGAGCAAATTTAGCCTATTCCAGGTTTTCATGACTGTCTTTTTCAGAGCCTTTTAGACACAAGCAATTGATGATCAAATTTTAAGTAGCAAATCAGTACTCAAATCAAAATAAAAATATGTCACCTTTCCATTTTACCAAAAAAGAAAATTGTTCAGGAAAATTACAGCTGCCAAAATAGCAGTGACTTTTGTCTCCATGTGGCATACTATAGATTTATGTCAATGAGGAACCACGTACAGAAGCAAACATGCAGGCCCCTCCTGTCCACCCTAATGCGGTAGCACCTTAGGGTTTACTCAGCAGAGCAAGGAAGGAAGCATTAGTATTACCCTTAAGCCTTGTGCTTTCAACTTTATGAATCAGAAACTGGCTGATTTCTATGATGCAATCTGTGTAGGGTGTCATTGTTTCATATTACACCCAATCCTATAACCAGGTTCTGTATTAAAAGGTGACTTTCCCCTTCATTCATCTTTTCTCTAAAGAAATTATTATTCTTTCAGTGGTCTTTAGTTCTCCTGGATGTTTTTCTTGGGACCAGAAAACTTACTATCCCTCTTTCTGTTCATATATGTGTCCTATCCACTCCTACCCAAAACCAAGAGAGGTTTATTTCACAGGACCACCGAAAAGCGATTCTGCAAAGCTGTCTGATCTCCTCCTTTCTCCAAGCCATGGTTTCTCTCCAGTTCAGTCCATTTGATCCATTTCAGTCATTCCTGACATGTATCCTCCTGTCCCTCCTCTATACAGTAAAATACTACCTCCCCTACAAGTGTGGTATATTCTTATCATCCCTTGGACAAGCAGTTCTCTGCATGGTCTTCCCCATCATTAACCCAGCCACACTGTGCCACTCCTTGGCAGACAGCCATAGCTGACCCTGCACCTTCTTCCTACTTGTCTTCTTCTTCAGGCTGCTTATTGCACCAGTGCAAAC
>NW_009203591.1:61088-68446 GCF_000690835.1 Fulmarus glacialis | reverse complement strand
CAGGAATGCAGATCGAGGTTTTTCACTTGCTGCTCTCAAGATTCATTTATATCTCTCAGAGCCTGTGTAAGATCCCATGAAGGGCAATGCATTACTTTTAAATAAATGAATTGTTAGGAAGTTTTGAGCAATAATCATAATTTCTTTAGTACTGAATAAGACAAAAACATTCCTATAAAAACACTCTCAAGCAATTATTTCCACAGAAGATCACACACATTGGCAAATAAAAAACTATTGACAGGAAACAGTTATACTTACAGGTTTCTCTATGTGCTTTCAACATTAGATCTAACTCATACAAATTGTGAGCAGAATAGAAAATAGTATTCTGCATTAACCATACAAAATCTAGAAATAAATGTCAGAGACAACAGATGACTCATTTTATATATTTCTTGCTTGCTCCAGATCCCTTGCATTTCCCCACTCTTAACACTCTCTGACTGTCTTTGAGTATCAAGCCACCTGACATTCCCTAAACACTACCTTAGGATGCCTTCCACTCAGTACCTCCTGCTTCTTAACCCCTAACTTTCTCTTCCCAATATAAGCAATAGCCCTGCTATGAAATTGAAGTTTACTTTATTGGGCATTACTTCTCCCATATTACTCAGCTCAGACCCTGCTTCTTACAAGAAAAGGCCACAGACAATAACTTTCCTCTTCAGCAACCCACCAAACTCATGTTATATTTCCAACACTCCAAAAAAAATTATTTCTCTGACACAGCGTAGCTAGAGTTCAGGCATCTTACAACTCCAAGCCACCATGGCTGCATACAGTATCAATGCGGCAACAATATTATTAAAAAAAAAAAAAAAAAAATCTCAGAGTATAGGTACTTGTCTGCCTGTTCTTTCAGGTGGATACGGTATTAAAACAATATGTGGGTAATGTTCACTCACCCTTTCTATTCTATTCTTTTCTTTTCTTGTCTTTTCTTTTCCATTCTGTTCCATTCCGTTCCTTTCATTTTATCTTGTTTGTGCAATTTTAAGATCTGTTCTTCATCCCACTTATAAAAATTATTTCTTTTTTCTTTTAATTTGTTGTTTCAGTGTGTCCAGTATTCAAGACTGATTGACTGCATCTTGTTCCCCACCGTGAGGACAATTATATTGACAGAAGTGCCTCTGACAGAAAAATTATTAATACTTCTGAAAATACAGCACTGAGTGCATTGGTAGGTACCTCAGATTTCTGTGGGTCTACTGCTGCTAATAATAGTAACAACGGAAAGATGTGTGATGCTCCCATGAATGAAAGGTCTTCTCTGGGCTCTAAGACAAACTCCCTTGTTCAGCTGCTTTTCCAACCTCCCTTCTTTGTCATCCTGAAACAGTAGCCCAGCAGTGAGCCACTGTGGCAAAACAGCATTTTCTGGAAGTAAGTGAAAGACAATGCTACACCCCTGAAGAAGAAAAAGGGCTTAATCTAAACATGTCAGCAGCTCAGTGCATGGCCAGAAGGCTGCCTGCATTCAACCCTCAACATTAATTTCATGTTGAGACTTGGCAACGGGCATAGTTCATAGCATCATATTTTAGAAAGCCATGGTCACTTTGGGGCTAAAAGATGGCCTATGTCCAAATTCTGATTTCGGACTTTTACAAAAAAAAGGAATTCTGAAGAAATTTATTTTTTTAAAAAAGCATAAAAACCATACAGTGGGATCCCTAGAAATTCCTACCAAAGAATAAATATTGCTATCTGAAACCGGCATTGTGCTAAAATAGTGCCTCATGTATAAACTGAATTGGCCCAAAACAAATTAGCACCATTTCATAAAAATGTCTCATATGCAATATTGACATAATAATATATAACAGAAAAGATATCTAATTGACATAATATTGAAGTCATCATTACTTTTTTCAGTAAAGTTCTAAAGTTGCATGACTTTTAACATAACAGCATAATAATTACATTACTTCCAAACACTGCATTTCATAGCTGCATATACATGGGGGGTTTTTTATATATTTTTATATATATACACTTGCACTTATGTATGATGCACTTCAGGTTTATGCAGTAGAAGACATTTTGCTCAAACAGATTTGTGTCAGCTGAGCTCATATATTTAGTGGCGGCAGATCTTCTGCTGAAGAAGTCATGTCTCCACATTACAGAGAACCTGTCCCATGGACCTGGCTGTGATTAACAACATGCACTGTGTCCAACAATATGTTGCAGTCCAGCTATGCAAAATCAGAAGCCTGTGCACATCAAGGGAGACTAGAAGAAACAGCCCTTCAATCCCCTTTTGAATAAATAACTTATATAACTTACAGCTAATCATATGCCACCCTGCAAAAGGAAAACATTTGCAATGATCACTTTTTAAACACTGTACACATAGAGTTTTCATCTGTTTGGACGGTTTGTGCTTTTTTTGGATGTTTCATAACAGTGCAGTAATGGAAATGAAGACTTTTTTTGTTTCTGCAGAAAACAGGACTGCAGAGCAAGGTTACATCTGCCAGAAATGACGTATTTTTGCCTCCATGCAATGCACTGACTTCTTGACAAACAAAAACCATCCTGGTAGTGTCACAAGTCCATACAGGTGTGATGGAGTGCTGCTTTTCATGCAGAGCTCTGAGTTATCTCACTGCTATGAAAAAAGCCACATAAGGCAAGGCAATTTCAGGGTGACCACTTGTCTGCAGGCACAGAGGAACACACGCCATTCCAGCTGGGAACAACGTAAATGAAATTTCTGCATGTGGCAGTGCCGCTTCTCTGCCTATTGTAGGGCTTGATCCCACCCTCCCTGCTCACGTCCCACTGACTGAAACAGAGGTGAGGAAGAGCCTGAAGGGAAGCTGATTTCACTCTTCATGGACATAGGGGAACATTTCATCTTTTATATCCTGGATACAAAATTATCATGCAGTCTGAGTAGTTGTGTTTTTCATGTGTACAAAAAATAATAAATATTTGTATGGACCTGAAGACAAGCAATTTTAAGAAAGGTGTTTTATCAGAGCATCCTTACTATGGAGAGAATCCTACTGAAGCCATTGAATACTTTAATAATGTCATTCTTAGGGAGCAAAACATTATAGAGCTGACATTATTATGTGGGCCAGCCAGAAACAGGGTTTCAGGGATGGAAAATTCTCTTTCATATTATTCACTGAGGCAATAAAAATGACAGCAGCAAAAGTCACATTTTTTGCTGTACGCTCCTGGATCAGCTTTGTCAGAACACATGATCAGAAAGATATAACAATCTCGCATTGCAAAGATCACATGAAAAAAAAGTGCAGTGGATCTGCTTGCATTAGGCTGCTTGCAGTGAAATGGCAGTAACTATAAGAAGGAAATTTCAGGAGCACTTAAGACACTTCGAATTTGACGTAGACATGACTGCAGGATTTTTCCTTCTTCCCCTGAACTCAGTGGGCATTAAGGGTGCTCAGCAACTTGCAGAGGCAAATCCTTTCCTTCCTCTGCTTGCCATGTGTCTCTGCCTTCCAGAAATTCTCTGCTGCCTCTATGGCTTCTTCCTGCTACCCCTTTATTCCTGAAACATGCTCTATTTAGATACATGTTCCAGTGCATGTCATAGGTAGCTCTGCTCACACTCTAGCTATTGGTTTTCTCATCAAAACATGTACATCTTACATTTTCTGTTGTTTTTGTCTAAGCACAGCAGTGCTCCCATGTTCAAGTGCCTAGATATACCCTTTTCTGCAACCCTCCCCAGCTGCTAGAGCGAACACACAGCTGTCCTGGTGGAGACAGAAGAGCTTGGGAGCACGGTGCTCCAAACACTCGCTGCTGACTGTGCTATTTACTGCTCTTTGTCAGCCCACCAAAGACTGAGAAGTCCCTGCTCATTGCAGGGGGGTTGGACTAGGTGACCTTTAAAGGTCCCTTCCAACCCAAACTATTCTATGATTCTAAGTGGGCAAGTGTCCAGGAGGAAGCATTTGTAGGATGATTGCCCTGCTCTGTGTCAGTCCTTTTCAGTAAGGTTACATGATATGATTAACTATCTCATGTCGAATGATGGGCAGGTCTACTTTTACCCTAGCTTTTGGTTTGTGTGTCAAGATACATATACTTCTACTTTTTGTGTCTGAATAAAGAATATGGAAAGAAATCCAGACTTCCATGGCTTAACCTAGCACATTTTTGTCAACCCATATTATATTATCAGAAAAACGTCATTAAGATATCAAAACCTCTGTGCAATGACATAAAGTTCACGAGTGTCAAGAACCATGCAAGCAGAAACCATTTGCTCCAGAGCTGCCGCCTTGCATTAGGAGAGCAAAGTCTCTTAAAACAATTGGCAGCGGGATTGTTTTTGATCTTGAGTATGCACAAGGCACCTGCATGTCCTCTAAACTAGTAGGGTAAAAATGATCCTGTGTTTCCCCATGGCACTGGAAACGGTGCGGTCTGCTGGAGCGAGTGCAGGGTTGGCAGCAGGGAAGTCCCGAGCTGTAACTAATCCGACACAAGCAACTGATTCATTATGTGGCCATAGGCAAATCCTTTCACTCCCCTGCTTTAGTGTCCCCATCTGTAAAGTGAGAACAGCAATATGCACTTTGCGGAGGTGCTGTGACCGCGGGCTGCAGTGATGTCAGTGCCTCCCAGCCACCCTTTCCAAGGAAACTTCAGCCTGCCCGCACAGAAAGCAAAGCCAGTTCATTCCCATGGTGCAGGCTCAGTGGAGCAAAAACAGAACTGTGTAGAGGAAATTACCAAATTAGAAAGTAGAAAGCAGAGCCTGGAAAACAGAGGCTGAAAAGGCATTGCATTCAAAGAGGCACCAGCTCCTTCGGGATTTACTGAGCCTTCTCTGGCAGATCATAAGTTCTGCTTCTTCTACCCCTATTTAAAAGTTTTGGCAAAGTCCGTGAGGTGAATAATTTACTTGAGGTGGAACTTAAAAGCCGTTTGATGTGACTGTGATTCTGACAAAAATCAAAAGGGAACTTTTTATGCAGACATTTGAGCCAACATTATCAAATCCATAAACAATATCCATTTTCTCTGTATGTCATGTTTTTCTTCTGACTGGTTCGTACTATCACCAAGCAGCCTTCATTTTTTATAGAGTACTGCAAAATGCAATAGGTATTATCAAGAAAAGAAAAAAACAATAGAGGCAGTCTATCAAAGCCTGTCATGTTTTAACTGAGTCTCAGCCACAGCAAACAACAAAATGTGCCAACGCCAGCAACTGAAGGAAGATGCATTTACAAGATAAAGCTCAGCCTTCACCATGCTAAAGCACCCACTTGAAGAGATGAAGGGTGTACATGATCATTCCTTGGAGCATGCGGCTGGTGAGAAGGCATTCCTACAGCCACGATATTGCGCAGTAATTGGACATGTCTGTCCCATTCTCTGTCCCTATATGCGACAGGACACCTGTGATATGTCTTCTGACTCTGCCATTCTCTGCCAAGTCAATCCTCTCATTTGCTTCCTTAAACACCACCTGTCCACGTTGAGAAACCATTCTGAAACAGCAACATCAGTGTGTTACACTCTGCTCTTATTAGGAAGCTAGCTGCAAGCATCACGGACCTAATAGCAAGGTGTGCAGCCTGGGCATTGCCACCTATTTTAGCCATTCCCCTGTCTTTAGTGGCCTGATCTTATAAAATTAAAAACTAACAGGACAGTTATTTTTCTGCTGGTTATTGAGGGAATGCTGAAATGCATCGTGGTGAACTAGTCCAAACAGCTAGTCCACACTTTATACAGCCACAGGATTTAATCAAGGGAGGAAGGAAGATTTTCAGACAAAAGTTTTACACATAATTGTGCATTTAATTGAGTGTAATTTTACTGAAACTTCTTTTTGATCCGATCCATTTTCCTCCTTTCTGGACAATTCTTTACAGGCTACTTGGATCCCTGTCAATGGCTTAGGAATGATCTTCTGCACTTTCCCAACAGATACTGTCATCACTCAACTGATTCCCATAGAATTATGATAATTACACCTATTAATCTCCCAGTACCTCTACAGCCCATGTTCCTGTCTTCAGTATAATTCATCCCATCTATCTGCAGAGTCATCATCTTTTTTTTTCTATAGCTGAGTCACTAGTCCCAATACAGTGACACCTGAGGTTTCTTTGGACTCTCTTACTGACATCTGTACCTGTTGTATGAATTTCAAGAGGAGGTCTGTTGTGAATTTCTCTGGAGATCTACGGAAAAGCCTCTGATTCTTCTTTCAACCGACACTGATCCATTGGGAGAGAGAAGTGGAAGGCATGCTCCTCACATGCCTGGTTAGATCATTGCACAGAATAAGCCTTTGCAGGAACCCTACCAGATTAAAATTACTTTCTTGTAGCAGAGAACAGCATAGCAAGTGTTCCGAATCACACAACTCTCTGACTGGGCATTGCAGCCACCTAACAACATTAGAAGACAATTACCATGCAAAGTAGGGAAATAAAATCTGACAGCATACAGGTTTAACCAGACAGAACTATCTGCGTTACAATGGATTGCACTGAATCACACACTGCGGTGTTTGTGTACACAAACCCTTGTCTAGGTTAAATAGTCTTTCTGTTGTAGTTTTGCCCACAGTGGGAACGCCATGTTGGATTGTAACAGGAATAAGAAAGTGTGAAGGAAGGAGACAGCTATTTTCATTCTGTTTTATTTGAATGCGTTAAGTGTAGTTCTTCCTATTCTGCGTCAAAAATTCATAGTAATTGTATGCAGTGCCTTCAAGATCCATTTGCAGGATGTTTGGCCCCAGGTCGCTCTCTTTCAGCAACAAAGCAAATCCTCCTTAGAGTCCTCACCTTGACTTTCCAATCCCTACATGGAGGGCTAAGGATGAACCAGCAGGTCACCAGGACATCAGCCACAAGGAGGGCCCAGAGGGATTTGGGAGTATCACAGAAGAGGATAAGAATGAATCGTTTGTGCGCAGCCATTGTAAACCCAGCAGGCTCAAACCTCAGGAGGGGCTCCTTCATTTGCAACTGGGGTCTGAGGCAAGCCACTGCAGCACACAAGGCTCTTCTAAAAGGTTAAGCAATTTATTTTTCATGTCCATGAAAGTACATGGGCATTGGGAATAATTTCCATCCTCCTCTCCACTTCCATTCAGCCCTGATACACATTAAAGTATATAATACACAGCTAAAGCCAATGCCAGGCTGGCTCACAGCTCTCTGCCTGTTTTTCCAGTTGCAAAGCATTAACCACCTTGGAAAAATGTGCAGAAGAAGTATTTGACACGTATTCAAAAATAAACAGATGGAGGAATAAAGGGGTGGTGTGTGTCGTCGTTTAACCCCAGCTGGCAGTTAAGCCCCACACAGCCGCTCGCTCACTCCCCCCGGTCGGATGGG
>NW_009203591.1:41184-60746 GCF_000690835.1 Fulmarus glacialis | reverse complement strand
GGGTGGGGTGAGAAGCAGAAAAGGCCTTGACTCTGTGTAAGCACTGCTCAGCAATAACTAGCAGTCGTCCCTGTGTTATCAGCACTGTTTTCAGCACAAATCCAAAACATAGCCCCATAGTAACTACTACGAACAAAATTAACTCTATCCCAGCCAAAACCAGCACAGTGTGCAGGGACTACTCATTACAGTCCCTTCTGCAAAAAGCCTAGAAAACAAAGAAGATTAAGTTGTTGAGTAATTATTTCAAAACTAAGATGCAAAAGGAGGTGTTGAAACTAGTGCATTCATTAAAACTATGCAGGTAGCAGCTGGCCATTGTCAGTACCTTAATCACGATCTCTAGTATAGCAACAACTAATGCCTTCATTTTGTCACAAGGACGCAGTCAATAGCAAGGTGCTGTTATACCAGCATGAATACTGTGGGATGGATGCTGTGGTTCAGGAGACCATTGTTCCTTCCTAGCTCCCAGAGGAAAGGGATTCACTGCTGGAGTGTATTTGTGCTAAATTATCACACCCACGTTGGGCAGTGGAAGAGCAGTGTGATTCTACCCATTCCTTTTCCCTTGTCCATTTGCTCCCAAATTATGGGAACAAGCAAAATGTTTTCCCATTTTTCCCAGCCTGACCAGACCCAATTTCCTAAATAACACCATATGAAGCCCGCAAGGCAGGTAGCCCATGGCCACAAGACCCAGATCTCTCCAATGCCTGAGTTGTCTAATGCTGTTCTGAAAGAAGAGACTTACAACTCAGGTATGATGCTGATGAAATATTACCATCATTCCTCCTGAAAGTGAATCAATTTATCACAATGTTGTCAGCTTTTATTCCAGAAATTCCAGATACAAAGTGAAAAATATCATGGTACTAAATATTTTGCAGTAATAAATTAATATAATTAATTACAGATTTAATACTATCTATAAAATGTTCTTTTTCAGGAGAAAACAGGTATTTTTCTAGTGTTGTGATATTCCTGGCGGTTGATAGAAATGCAAAGTTAAACAACAGAACCTCCTTTAATTTCACAGTCTGTGATTCTTTCATAAAACTTTTAAAGATCAATTATGTCCCATCAATGCAGAAGTCAGGCTGAACTAAGTGATTTATGCATAAATAGCCTTATACAGTCAACTACTGTAGAACGAGCAACTCATCTGTTAAATGTACATTCAAAGAACTGTTATTTTTGGCACTGTATTATACTTTACCATTACATTAATCTTTTTGATTCTTCATATTTTCTGTCATGGAGGCATCTTGTTGTACACTTAGCTCTGTGTGACTTTCATAAAACATGTGCAGTTGAATAAAATAGAATTTGAAATCAGAGCAATTGTTTACTGATAAGCCAGTGCAATATCCCAAACACAAAATGAAAACAGTGAATTAACGTTTTTCAAAACCACCCTCATTTTTTAGGTTTATCTCACATTCAGTTTGTTTAAGACAAAAAAAAAAAAAGATAGATTTGCTTTCCTTTCCCCTGGAAAATAAGAGGAAGAAGAAGAAGTAGAAGCTGGAAGCATGGCTCTGTGTGACTTTTGAAGAAATGACATTGCAATATCTTGTTGGGCCTTTCAGATTAAACTGAAGGCTTGCCTAAAAACTGAAGGCACTCCTCCCCATCTGGAGCAGAGCTAGCAACACTCAGACACGTCTTTGAAAACTCATTCTCCAACTCAGAGAGGCTGGAAATATCAAGTAGCCAACATCTGGTGGTAGAGCTTGTGTGCTCTGGTGAGAGCTGAAGAAAATTGTCTGCCTTATTTTTAGCTCTACAGTCCATAGTAGTCAGTAATTTTATCACCAGGTACCTCTCAACGCTGTTCCAGCACAGCAGGCAGTGCCACCAGCTAGTGGAGAGTGGGGAGGAGCAGGGAGCCCTTACGCATCCGGCATTTCCCTCCTGCCGCAGGGCAGCTGCCGAGCTCTCACGCTGCAAAGGTGAGGTCAGGAGAGGAGCTGAGGGGCAGGATATGTCCCGGTGGGTGGCACAGCAGAGCTCTGTCCCAGTACAACAAAAGACTGTTTGTTGTCTGTTGAAAGAAGCCACAAATTCTCAGAGCAAGGTGTTGGTGTACACCAGCACCTTCGTGAGTCTGAGAATGGTCTACAAAGTCAGTATCCAGCCAGAGATCTTCAGAAGTATTTTTGGACTGGCTTATAAAATATACCTATACTAGTGAAAATGCAGACTCATGAATAGTTTTATTTCACATTTTTAACTGAAGAATTAGAATTGTATTCATGGTGTCTCTTTAATCAGGCAGAAGAGCCACTAGGTATTTTGATTTTGCTGTTGAAGGGTCTGCAAGTCTAAACTCAAAACAGTACACAATCCAAATGCTAAAGTAACAAAGAAATTCTATCACAGAGGAGAAGAAGCAGGCAATATCTAGTCAGGCAATATCTAACAGAGCAAAGCATCAACATTCGGAAATCCTTTTTGTATTCTTAAGTCTATGCCATCCAGTGGAGTGAATGAGTTGAGGCGCATCTTTAAAATCTCCCTGTAAAGGATTGGAGCACATTGCAGCAATACAAAGCTTATTGCACACCTGAACCTATTATCTACAAGAAGCAGTTGCATACCCAGCAAAACCTCCCTAAGAAAACCAGGAAAGAGTAGTTTTTTCTGTCAGCATTAGGATGAGCATAGGGGAGAGTGAGAGAGAACCTAGAAAATATGTTTCTCTTTGGGCCTGATTTATTGTTATTTGTCTAACAGCAGTGTGGCTGAGCCCCTGAGCACTGCAGAAAGAGACCCTCCAGGCTGCTTTGTGCTGTGCGTGGATGGTGGATGGATGGCTCTGCACTCGGTCTGGGCCAGCCCTCCCTGTCTTTCATAATGGTGCTGTAGGTGGGGATGTGACTATCTCAGTACGTTGCAAGAAGTTACAACCAAAAACAAAAAAGAAAAAACCATAAAGGCTTAAGAGCCCGGTATCCAGCAGTCACCAGCTCTTAGGAAGAGAATGAAGGAATCGGGAAGGAAGGAACTGGAAAACTCCCATCATAAGAACAGAGTCCTTTATCAGAGGCGCTTCCTCTGCTATGTCCTTATATGCTCTGAGCACAAGGTCCTTACTTACAGAATTTCATGTTTTATTGATCATCCCATACTTAAGTTCAGCTAATGGATGGTACCAGTTATTCAACTGGTTGGTAGAGGAGAGATTTTAAATCATGCTGAAACACAAATATGACTCACAAGACGGTACTCTCTGCAGATTTTATGCAAGTGCTAGAGCATCATAGTTTACAGTTCAAACACAGAAAAGATTTTGAAAAACAAAGCAGAATGGCTCTGACTCCACACTGCTCTGCATCCTGCAATCTTTCACATACATACAAAATGTAATGCAGCCAAATAAAAGCAGTGGTTTTCATTCACTTTCCAGTGACACCAGTGAGGTACCTATCCAGGCAGGTCATTCAGGAGCACGTACAACTTTCAACACACAAGCAGTGTAATGCTACTTCTAACTTCCCGACAGGTAGCAAAAGCTCCTGCTTTGCTTTATTGGGCCCTAAATAACGACTTGCCATGCAAGACAAAAGAAAATACTGTATTTTCTATTAGACAACCATTTTATCCTCTTCTTTAAGTAAACAGAGCGCAAACTGAAGTTTCAGTCTAGCTGTCAGGAAAGTTCATTTCGTCAGTAACAGGAATTTAACCTGCAGGAAACAGGGGAGAGGCAAATTAATTTTGAACGTGCCTATTTGAACATGTGGTCACAGCACTCGGAGAAGCACCTCACTTAGAGGTCTCTGGTGACGACGAGAAAAGTTTTATTAATTTCCTTTGAAGAACAACAGACACGGGTAGGAAACAGGTCCCTGTGACTCTCCAGTCTGAAAGGGGCTGCAACACTCAGGTATGGGCAGCTACAGCAGGGTAACCCTTAACAGAAGTCGCTTCTTTCCAAAAAACAGCCTGGAGGTGGAAAGGATTTTCTGAGATGCTGCTTTGACAGGGCTGCTCCCTCCTGCCCCCATACGAAGGTGAGGTTCTCCTCAAGGACTTCTTGTACCGAGAGGTTCCCACCCCTCCTTGGCCGCAGGGGAGCTGAGCGACCAGCGCTATCCCCGGACAAGACACACATAAACACATGTCTGAGGGCAGAGATGGCAGAAAAGGGTATTAACCCCCTTTCTTCCTGGAAGGGCTGAGGCAGGATCATATGTGAGGACGGCCTGCAACCCCGCTATGGTAAAGAAAGGACAAGAATCTCCATGACTGTCGTATTACTTCTGTTACTGTATAGCAATGTAACAGGCTGGTTTTCTGTCCCCATTTCTCTTCTATGCTGAGCTTCTTCCTGAGCTGTTCCTCCCACAATTTTGTGTTGCTGCAGTTTTGCTTGTCTTTGCAAAGCAGAAGAGCACCAGCATCTCCTGTGGCTTAGGAAGAACTGTAAAAACCCTGGTTTGAAAGGACCTCTGGGCCTGCTGCCTGGCTGCTTCAGGCAGCGAAGGATTCGCATGCTATTGAATTATGGTCTTCTGTGACTGAAGAGAGCAGCAAGGGAAGGCCACGCTCACTGGCTGATAGCACAGCTGCTGAAGCATCTTTTAGCAGTTTTTAAGCATCAGCTCTCTCTCCTACAGTAGCTGTGTTGCATAAACAGCAGATGCAGTGCCTTAGCTTTCAAACTAGCATCCAACTGCTGAAAACAACTTAGCCTGATGTCTGGTGGTGTTAGTCTATGTCCTGGTTTCAGCTGGGATAGAGTTAAATTTCTTCCTAGTGCTGTGTTTTGGATTCAGTATGAAAAGAATGTTAATAACATCCTGATGTTTTCAGTTGTTGCTAAGTATCTTGTCAAGGACAACTATCCTCTGCTACCAAGCTAGACTGGGAGGAGGGAACACAGCCAGGACAGCCAGCCCAGCTGACCAATGGAGTATTCCATACCATGTGACGTCATGCTCAGTATATGAATGGTAGGCGTGATCCAGGAAGTACCGATCGCTACCTGGTTATCGGTCAGCGCGGGTGGTGAGCAATTGCATTGTGCATCACTCATTTTGTATATTCTATCATTATCATTATTATTTTCCCTTTTCTATTCTATTAAACTGTCTTTATCTCAACCCACGAGTTTTCTCACTCTTACCCTTCCAATTCTCTCCCTGTCCCACTGCGGAGGGGGAGTGAGTGAGCGGCTGCGTGGTATTTGGCTGCCTGCCAGGTTAAACCGTGACAGTCTAGAAGTATATACATATGTATATATACTCCTGCATTACAGAATTATGTTATACACACATACAAAAATATATGCCTTATATAAGGTAAGCGCATTTACAGGAGGCAGCGCAAAACATATACCTCTAAATTCCTATGGAATCATCCGTATCAACATTATATACTGCAGAACAGAAATAGGTTTTGTATCATTTAAATACAAAACATTTATAGTTTTTTATTTTAAAATTATATGTGTCCAGTCTTTAGAAAATGATGCAGGTATGTCCACAAATGTGAGTCCATGTGCATATATGTAAAAGATCACATGTGTATATATACTGTACATATAAAATCACACACAGTATATACATATATACATTCTCTCTAATAAGAATGTGTTATTATGTGAGAAGAGAACATAACATAACAGTTTTTCCAGGGAAATTACATCTCTCCTCTGCCCACATGGAGAACATTTGAGGTAGTGGGGGAAAAAATAAGAGTATGGTATGATCACACACTTGCATGCAAGATAGAAGTTTGCAAGGCTATGAAGAAGGCAAGGATATACTTTTTCCTCTGGCTGCCAGTGACTGCTGAGCTCAGATAGTGTGCGCTAGGAGACGTTCCCTCTCATAGGGACAAAGCACCACCAAGCTGCCGGTGACTTCCATCTTGCTCCCCAGAGAAGTCTTCCATCAAATTGAATAACTGGCGGCATTTTGAAGGTAGCAATGAAAATGTTTCAAAAGCAGCAGTAAAGTGGCAATGAATTTACTTTCTCTCCTCCTCCTTTGACAACCTTACGCACCACAGAGTCATACATACATGCAGATTATCTCCCCTTATATTTATGAATATGTACATACATACCCAACACAGGAGTTTAGGACAAATGGTTAAAATCATGTAAAAATATGTACACTTCCACATGTGCACAGATTGTTTAGGACTCTGCTACTCACGAGCAAAACAAATGCAGATGAATGGAGAAAACTGCACAAAGCTGTGTCTTTTACCTATTTTACTTATTTATAACATTTATGGAGGGTTTTGCAAAGCTAATTCTCAGTCATTACTTGCCATTTTACAAGCATGTTTAACATCTGCCGTGTCAGGTAAATGTGTAGCTATTTACTCCTCTGTAGAGATGGTGCTGATTACATAAAGGAGCAGGTGTATTTCTTGGGTAATGCAGCTGAAACAGAAATATTTTGTCCCAGGGGAAGCCAGCCATGATGTATGAAATGTGCTGAGGATACAGGATGCAGTGCTTACTAGGAAAGTCTCAACAAATTCCCTTGCAAGGTGTGCAACCTCTGTACATCAGGAGCACCACCACCAGGTACCTGAACATGTTGTAATGAAATCATTGCACCGACAATTGCAGACTCTGTTCTTTCATCGGGGCGACCAACATCAATTTTCCTTCTCAACAAGAGAGACTACCTAAGCCCTTTTTCTCTCTCTCTCTCTGTCACACAAACACACACACACTTTGCATACAACAGCCCTTTATATGCTCTTCTTTCCTTTGGAGACCATAGATGTCCTGACTCTGCAAGCGCACACAGCTGGCCAGGACCCTGCTGTGCAGCTTCGTTACTGTAATGGTTATGAACCATGCCAAAACCTGTCGCTTTCTGCTCCTGTGCCAGTACCATCATTTGCTTTAGGTGCTTTTCTCCGTGTTTAACCTCAGATTACAGCCCACACCCATCACTGTCTGCCCTGATGTTCTCCTCCCCTGTGATCAGCATTCAGCTCCCTGATCATACTCACAGCCGCCTTCTGCACCTTTCTCCTTTTCAGTTTAGTTTAGATTTCCTTTCATCCAGCCAAAATATAGCACCTCCAAGCCATATCACACACAGGCAGCCTGTCTTAGGACAAAGTTACCTCACAGTATTTACTACATAATTAGGTAGCTCACTCCTTAATGGGCTTTACTCTGGCTGCAGGCAGATCTAGTCCAGGTATGTTAATTAGCAAGCAGTCAGATCTATGAAATATTGGCCCGGTAATAATCCACTGAAAATTTTCATCTTACTGAACCATTTTTAAGCCCATCTAAATTGCTTCCCATCAGCCCAGCAGGGTTGTTTCAGAGGTAGTGACTGGTACAGTACAAAGAGGGTGAACCTCACTAATGAAAAACCCTCCCTGAGAGTAGTATGCAAATGGGATTTGATTCATCCTTTATAGTCAGCAACTCAAAATGCTGTATGGCTGCCCCACTCATTAGAGCAAAGGCATCGTGCTGGATATACACACTGCCCTGTATCCCTGTTGCTTCATTCCTCTGTAAAATTCACGCTTGGGAAGAACTGAGCAGTCAATACAGTTCACTGAGCAATGCAGCACAGAAGAACAAGGCTCTTGCAGAGAATATAGAGTCACACTACACCCTTCTCACTTTTGAAAACCCAAATGGTTTCCAAACATTGTGCTTTTTCTTGTGCACTCTGCTCACAATCTGGAAATTCATAAAAGGATTTTAGTTCAGAATTGCACAAAGGGCAATGAAATACTGCCCTGCTGGCACAGTTCAGTGTTAGGTGCTGCTCTGACTTAATAAATTATGAGAGACCACAGGCTTTTACCTGATGGAGGACTTCCTCGGTGGATTTTTAACAGTTCTTTGATCTGAGGCTTCACAGTGTGATGCACAGATTGACCGAAAGACATAATGATGTTACTGAAGTTTGACTCTTGTTTGATTGGTACAGAATTGTACTAGCTCCCCTTGTCTCCTGTGTCATTTAATTTGATCTTTCTTGAGCTTCTTCCCTGACATTTCTAATCATACAGCAGCTTTTTGTAAAGGCTGGGGGGGCGGAGGAGGATGCAGGACACCAGATTGTTCTCAGCCTTTTGCAAACGCAGTGGCCTACCACAGTATTTCTCCTTTTGCAGTGGTGCTTTCCTGGAGTTTTCCACCATTCTTCCATCACATCTGTACAGGTACATTCAGAGATGAGAATTCAGAAAAAAATAAATATGTGAGCACAGACCTTGCAGGATGTGAGTTTGTCATTATTCATAGAATCACAGAATCATTGAACGGTTTGGGTTGGAAGGGACCTTAAAGATCATCTAGTCCAACCCCCTGCCATGGGCAGGGACACCTTCCACTAGACCAGGTTGCTCAAAGCCCCATCCAACCTGGCCTTCAACGCTTCCAGGGATGGGACATCCACGATTTCGCTGGGCAACCTGTTCCAGTGCCTCACCACCTTCATAGTTAAGAATTTCTTCCTTATATCTAATCTAAATCTACCCTCTTACATTTTAAAGCCATTACCCCTTGTCCTATCACTGCACGCCCTTGTAAAAAGTCCCTCTCCAGCTTTCCAGCTTATTCTCTTTAATGCATCGATTTCCTTTTCATTTTCACTGCTGAAGAGAAAGGAAGAACTGTAAATAAGAGAATAATGCTACTGTCTCACTGACATACTGTAATGAACAGCATAATACGTCTTGAATGAAAAACACAGGAAAGCAGTTCTGCAAAACTACGATTTCCAGGGTCGTAGGATATGTATTTATGGAGTTTTATTTTTTCGTGGCTTATTGTGTAATAGAATCACTGAAATGCAGAACTAGAAGGTGCTCAAGGGGTTACATAGGACAGCCCTCAGTGAGTCGTGGGGGAGTTTGGCATCCCGCCGCACCTCCCCTGGTGTCTGGGACCGAGGCTGTGGGTGCAAAAAGCCTAGTTTATCAGAGTGCGGGATGAGCTGCACCTACCCAGCGTGTTCTTTCTGCCCTTACAGCCCTGGACCTAGGTGGTAAGAGCGAGCTGAGGAAGACTTTGGTCCATAGCAGACCACTGCTGCACCAGAGTAAGTCACCCTAGCACCCTCATGAATGAGCTTTTGGGCAAGCCAGAGACAGACACCAGGCTGAAACTTCTCATCTACCCTATATCTCCTTGCACCAAGACACAGTCCCCTGTCTCCAGACCCCCATGTATCCAATTTGCTTGCATGAACTTAACCCAAGACACTCTACAACTGCGCCTGCTGCATTTACCCCAGAGAGACAGCTTTTCCTAATATATAAACTAAATATTCTCTTGATGTAAATTAGACTAATTTATTCTGGTCTCTCAGCAGAAAGTAAACCATGGCATAAATTACTAGTTCCAGAGAGATGCTGTTTCATGCTCCTGTCATACTGCAAGATAAAGCCTGACCCTAAGCAATTTGAGACTTATACTTTTCAAACAGGACTGTCACAAACATAATCCAGCAAGAAGGCAAGGATAGAAAGCTTTGTCATTTCTTAATGAGAAAGATGCTTGGAAACATCTCTTTTTAGGGTGATGCTGAGATACAAGTAAGTAACTTGTAGCAATCTTACATGGTAGGGTCAGAGACAACCTGAGAAGATGGCTTGGAAAACTTGGTCTGGTGGTGATCTGTGACAAGAGAAAGTAAGCCTATTTTAATGGAAATATTTCCTGACATAACTATTTGGAGATATTTGAGTTCACCAGTGAGTCAGACCCAAAAGGAATGAAGCTATTTGCACTTATTCAACCAAATCTCATCCAAAACTACCTTTATGAAAAAAGTTTTAATGCTACTGGAGAAAGGAGGCCGGAGGAGGGGCAGAGGGGTAACCGGCAAGCTCAGCTAATTAATAGAGTTAAAACAAAAAAACCCACAAAGGCATTTGTTTGGTCATTGCAACAGAAACCCAGAGGATATCGTGAATTCTTCTAGACTTTAGCAGAATACCAGTCATAGCGATTTTGCCCCTCTCCTATCTAGCAATCATATGCTCACATTTTACTTGATCGTGGTCACAGTTCTTTAATCCTTCTTAGAGAGCAGACTTTACTGAAACAGATTATTGTACAGCAAGGTCTTTGCTATTTCCCTTGCTGTTTTTATCTCTCCAGAGACTTGTGTAGGAAACCAATCAGAGCATCGGCTTCTTTCCGTCTGTGCAGAAACATGGAAGGTTATGAGTTTCACTGCTCAAGACTGCCTTATAGTCTAGTATTTTAAATGGGGCCATTTGAAAGAGAAGTAAACCTCAGAAAATGCCATAAATTTCCTTGAAGAATATGTATTCTTCTGCAAGTTAAACTTAGTTGCAAGACTGAATTTACAGTTAACTTTAGTATAGACTTGCAACAGAGGGAAGGAGTAAATGTCATGATGTCATGCTGAGACAGACCTTTATGTGAAAGAAAAAAATACATGTGTGAAATTCTGAAGTACTTGGAAGCAGTGAACCTGAGCATTAGTGTCCAGAGAGGGAATTTATGTGATACGCAGATTTATCTGTCCTTATGGGGTCAAGTCTTTTATACTAGTGGCTTCACAGTAGGGTTTTAGTTTTCGTGCTCACAAGAGTTTTATGACGCTGGCTTCCTGAATATTTCTTTGCCTATCAAGCATTCACAGACAGAGTATGAATAAAGATCAATGTATTTTTAACTTACTTACATGGTACATTTGTTACAGATTATGCCATTTTGAAGACAGACAAGCCTCAGAGCATGACTGTGAAGCAGACCTTCAGCCAGTAGATGAGTTCTGCCTCATCATAGGAAAAGATGCACAAGAAAACACGCTTAGATGAAGAACTGTTGTATGTCAGACATTAAACAACAGACAGAAGGAAAGCCACAGGGAGAAACAACAATGATTTAACTGTACTCCAAGAAATGCAAGCTGGGTCTACTTGAAGATCATCTAAGGAGAACCCGAAGAGCTGATACGTCAGGCAATCACTGGCTCTCCAATATCAGTTCTCCTCAGCTTGTACCTGCCAGCGCGACTGTAGGTTGTTGGCCAGATTTCTGTAGAATAAGCTCTACAGGTAGTTGGGAGGGGTTTATACACATATATTGGCTATCAAAGAAACAAAAGGGCACAAAAAAGGAGAGCAGCAACCAAGCAGCAGGAAAGATGTTCAGGGTAGTAGGGCAAGCAGAAACTTGTGGGAGCTGCAGGGGTAGGAGCCTGGTGCTCTGGGCCATGCTGAGTGTGTGGAACAGGAACGAGAAGAGCTTCAAAAGCCCGATCATCCCAGAAGTCCGAGGTGAGGCAGATATTGTCTGAAGCCACAGCAGCAAACTAAGGGGCTGGACAGACTAGCTGGGCCTGCAGCAGCAGCCTGGCAAGGGCCAAGGAGCTGTGAGATGGTCATGGAGAAAATGGGCTTTAACTCTTCCAGGGCAAGGCTGTAACAGGGATGTGTTTGGACTATTGAAGGTGAGTAAAAGATCCTGCTGGTCCTCATTACATCAACTTGAAACACCGTCTGCTTCACCAGGTGAAATGGGCTCCACAGAGCTTCCAGGTCCGATGGGAACACGCCAACGCAGGGAGGTACAAAGGAAATATCACCACCTTTCCCACGCAATGCAATTCAAAGTGCTGTACATCACTCTGAACCCCTCTCCCAAACCATTTGCATTTACAGAATGAGCAACTCGCAGTTCTTATCTTTATTGCCTGATCTGAACGTGGGTTACTTAATCTCTAATGCTTTTCTTAGGGAGTTTCTAGATATCAGGACTGCCATCCTGCAGCTGAGGAACCTGGCACCTGGAAGGCTGTGCGATGTGTTTTGGAAGCAGAAGACAGACCCAAGTCCAGCTCTCCCTCCCAGCAGAGTCAATACAGCAGCACAATATTTGCAGGTAGCTTCGGTGACATGAAATTTAACTGATGTAAAAATGTAACCAAATACTGTTAGCTTGTGCATGCCTGCCAAAATCAAACTGTCCCTCACTCCAGTGTGCTCAGAGGCGTCACACAGCTCCTGAACAAGAGGAGTACACCAGCACCACCTCCTGGCAGCTGCATAACTCCAGAGATTTCTGAAATACAGAACAGCAGGAGAGAAAAAAATCTGATCTCTGTGTGCGAAAAACAGCAAAATCATACTGTCCATGCACTAATGATAATATTTCCAGTTCCTATAATAGCCTTTTGGTACCAGGATATGTCCCTGCTATTTGGGTGTGATGGCCTAAATGGTAGTCAATGCCTTGAATGAATGCAGGGCACCATGGCAGGGAGCAGGATGAGACATAAACACACCAGGACACACATTCTTGACACATAAGGACTAGGGTGAAGTAAGTCCAAATGCTCTCCCCACATCACATGTTGTCATCTGAAAATCAAAGCACTCTGAAACTTTAGGGGAATGGCCTGAGACAGGTTTTGAAACATGTATAAACAGTCTTTGCAGAAGGAAAGTCTGAGTACATCCATGCTTTGCTTGCTCCTCACATCAGTATAGCCAGGACAGTGGTCTCCTTACAAAAGCCAGAAAAGCAATGTCAACATTTGTCTGGAGCAGAGAAAAAGCAATTCAAAGATAAGTGCTGGCAGTTTCCTTCAGAAGGTGTTGGATCCTGTACTTGAACATGACGGCCTCACAAAGGGCAGCACGTTGATTATCAGCACTGCGAAAAGGACCAAGACAGCTTCCTCGCTTTTTCTTTGCACATTTGACAGTGCAAAATGATGATGTAGGAGGGAAATCACTGAGCATAAAATGCTCCCTGACTCTCAAAACCTACATGGAGGAAAAAGGAAAGAAACTCTTGCAATACCGAATGAAATTATATTATACTTATGCCAGTTCTTCAAGCTGTAAGACTACTCAAGCAGAACTGCTGGTAACCAGGAGGAGGGCCAGCTGGCAAATTGAAACCTGTTTATGTGGGAAAGATTAAGGTCCTAAACCAGAGAGAAAATAAACCTTATCATTTTTAATTAAAACTGAAAAAAAAAAAAGGAATTTGGGAGAAATCCTGACTTTAATGTCTCAGAAAGAAGCTGTAAACTTCAGCATTTCATGAAAGCTGAAGAGCAAATTCTCAGGATCTGCACAGAAGGCTTCTAATTTGAAGGTTAGAAAATTAATTTTCTCACTCCCAAACTTCAGTGAAAAGGTTCTCAAGAGCCCTCTTCTTTTTCTGGTTTATATAGCTCCCTTCACTTTCTTGTGGCCAAATACAACTTCTAATATACATCAATAGAAGAGCTATTTGCAGGTATTAGCAAGGTCTAGCACTTTTTTTTTCCTGTGACAGATGCAAGGCCTTTATTTTTATAATGACTTAATTTATTAGTAAATTTTAAAGGTCATTTGAGGATAACTTCTGCTCATTCACTAAAAAAAGTGTCATGAGTGAACTTGGCTTCTGTGGGAGTACAGAATGACACTCCAAGGACAGACTCGGTCCATCTGCTCTTCAGCCTTTGAAGAAGAGTCACCTGGGCAAATCTCACTGTGGTGCTGCGGTAGGCAAGTACATTATGTTGCATTAAACCTGGGGAAAGAAAAGGTTTTCCCTGTTTCAAAGCTAAATCTCACAGATCCTACGCCAAAAGTTAAGCTGATCAGGGAATAAATCAATATCTAAATCTCCTGGAATCAGGAGGAGGGAATATTAGTAAGTGAGATGTGTCACAAGTTCTGTGGTGTCTCACCTACACTTCCCAAGTATACTAAATACAAGGTATACCACCTTTACCCAAAAATCAACTGAACAAGTCTGTTTTACTGCTCAGGAAGAACCACAGGGGGAGACTACACAGCACATGTACATGAAAAAAAGCCAGATAAGTAGGTCAACTTCTGCTTAAGGACAATATTTTTTTACCTTCTATTAAAGCTTAATATCTCAAAGCGATATCAAGACGATTTCCTGACTGGATACCCAATCCCTATTTCAAGCTCCAGACTTTCCTGAGTTGTTGATATTGAATCTTAAAATTAAGGAGGAAGGGATGGATCATTCCCAGAGCTCTCCATGGCTCTACCTCAGGTGGATACGTGTTGTTAGCAGCAGTGAAGACCGTAAGGTAGAAAACACTTGTCTTTACCGCTCGTACCCAACTTCCTCTCCAATTGCTCGATGCTTTCAAAAGCTGGGAATGCAGTTTTGCTTCAGTCTGTGCAATAAGCTCTTATGCAAAACTGGAGGTTTTGTGGGACAGAGGTGAGAAAACCTTCTTCACTAATATGCTCACAGCAAAAAAACTATCATCTGAAGACACCAGACACCTCATCGTAGCAGATGCATTTTTGCTATGTGTGTATTTAAACTTATGATAATGTATAGCATATGTTTGAAGAGTGGGACAGTAAGCATTCATGTTTCCAAGCTAGGGGATCATTATTCAAGTCTGTCATAAAAAGCAGGATGCAAATATTGGTATTATACATCGGTCCTATAAAGAAGAATAATTATCACTGTTAAAAGGCCTAGGTAGCTGGAAATGGATTCAGGGAAAACACCGATGAACAAAAGCACAGCCCCCAAATGCTGTGCTTACACCACTTTAATAAATTATAAATAAACAATTTCTTAATGACAAACAGACAGATATAAACATAATAGTTATTTTCTCTTAAAAGGGGCCTAAATATCAATTGAGAAATTTGGCTTACTAAAACATGCTCAGGTTTTGCAACCAAATGAAATAATTCAAGTTAGAAACTTTTAATTAAAAGTGCTTTATAAACTGCATTCATTATGTATGTTTGCAGTGATATATTTCTTTGCTCTCTGGTGCAATCTGTTTTCCTTGGTTTCTTTTTTTTTTCCACTTAATAAATTATCCTCATTTACACAAAATGTTAACGCCAAACTCTTTATTAATAGGATAAATATGGACTTCAGTAACAACAAATTATGTGGTGTCACTATTAAATGATCTGCCCCTTCCCAGCTTAAGTTCACTGTTAAACACCAAGCCTGCCAATGGTTTGGCAGCTGCTTTTTGCAGCACAGCACAAGGAACATTTAAAGCAAAGCTTTCAGGAATTACTCCTTTGGGGTGGTCTAGCACAATCTGAGGTTTCCTGTGCCTTATTTTGAAACAGGACTGTGAGCGCTTCCCTTTGCTGCATTGGCCTTCCTCCCACAGTGCTGCAGCAGATTAGGACACTCAGGAAAGCCAGTGGCAAGGCGGACCGACTCTATTTCTTAGCTGATTTGAACAGCTTGACATTTAAACAAATTTAAGACATGAGCCCCCAAATATACTATGCTTTCTCACAGATTTTGGCTGCTATGCCAGATGCCCTGTCCTTAGAGAGACCACACCGGCAGAGACAGCTCAATGGAAAGGGGCAAAGACTGCTTCCATGGTAGCATTACAAGCTGCAAGGCATATGCAAAGATAGTAAAGTGTCTTGCTTCTCTTATAAAACCTTGCTGAATTTTTTTTACAAGAACAAAAACTCATGACATGGCCTTCAGCAGTCTCAAACACTCCCAGCTCTGGCACCCTGGCAGCAAGGAGAAGACTGCCACCTGATGCAAAAACAGGGCACAAGGAGGAAACAATGGAAGGACTAGATTAGGACAAGTAAAGATCCAGGAGAAGCTGGTAAGGCAGATTAGCTGAGAAAGAGGACTGACTTCAGAGGACTGAGGAAGAGACCATGATAGATGTAGTCAAGAAGAATCTCTAACCACCAAAGGAACTTCCTCTTCAAAATGCAGAGCATAACTCTAACTTCCTAAACCTCACCACTCCCCTGATATCAGCCATAGGCTATAAAGCACCTTGGAAAGGACACTTTTCAGTCTCCTTTACTGCTGGTAAACACAGGCGATGACAATCTGATAGTGCTATCAATCATTCTGCTGCTGAAGTGACAAAGATCTGTGTGATAGAAGGCTCCAGTTCTGTCAATAGACAATTTCTCATGAGAAAATTTCTGGTTTTTCAGTCTGACTTCTAAAAAACCCAAGAATACATAGGCATTTCTTCTGAAGAATCAGTAAGGTTGCAAAGTCAAGGATTTAAAGGTTAACAAATGGTAGAATTAAGGTTTTACAGACAACATCACTTTGTGTAAATTCACTATGATACAGTTAATAACTACAAGGTCATATGACATCATGTTCTTTATAGGCTCTCCCACATCATTTAGTGAATAAAACAAAGAGTACTCAGCTAAATGAACACATTTTGGTTTCATTGTTCAGTGTGATGCCCCAGGCCTTGCATGCTGCAATGTTGTTTACCAGCAAACACTAAGGGGCTGGAACTTATCTAGCTTTCAATGCCCTCATTGTAGACATCCATTCCTGAGCTGGCCGCCTACCTTCTCTATAAAGCAATGAAGAGAATATAGGCAGTTTTAAGAAGCAATTCTTGAGACCCAGTTGAAACACGTGCTTTATGATAAGATAAATCATGTCCTACAAGTGCCTGCTTCTCACCTTCAAAAGAAACCAAGGTGCAAACATCAACACCTAGTTGGATAAATCCCATATTTACAGCCTTATATTTTTTTCCAGAGTCCACATGCCTACCTTAAGCACGGCTTTTAATACCTTCAGTGGCAGTTGTTGAGTGCTCAGCAGTTTTGAGCGTTGGACTTAGATGTATTCAGTCAGGTACTAAAAGATGAGACCTTTCTAGAAAACGACCATGTGAGAAAAGTCTGTGGACAGAGCAACAACCGGGAGTTTTGTGGCAGAGGCCAGAAAAGACTCTTTCTGCCTCCAGGGCAGTAGTATTCCCTCACCTAAGAATTTGGTTTTTTCCCTAATTTACAGTTCTCTCAGCTTCCTTTTTGGCTTTTCCTATTTTTAGGTGATTTTGCAACTCAGTGACCCTTGGGATGTAGGCAGTGCGTGTGCATACAAAGGTACGAGAGCGGAAGACAAAGGCTGCTTCACTGTTATTACATGCAAAGGCACTCCTGATTGCTTCAGGACTGCTGCAGCTGACCTCCGGAGGGTCATCAAACAACAAAAGCTTATTTGCTCTGCATAGACAGCAGAGGTTTTATAGCAATTTCAAAGGTGTTTACCATCTTCATCCTGAGAGAGAAAAAGCAGGCTGGAGATCTGATCAAATTGTAGCCTGACAAAATAGGAAGACAGACAAGGCTGTCAAGAGAGGGGTCAAGATCTGGAAAAAATTACATGCTTAGTTTCCTTAAGGAATAGGGCAGTCCACCTCTTGGCAGAACTGTCTTTTTCTGTCCCTGGCCTGGTCCACACCAAAAAAACAATTTTTCCCCCCTTTACAGACATTCATTTTAATGTAATATTGTGGTGGGTTGACCCCCACAATAGGTCAGGTGCCCACCAAAGCCACTCTATCACTCCCCTCCTCAGCTGGATGGGGGAGAGAAAATATAACGAAAGGTTCATGATTTGAGATAAGGACAGGGAGATCACTCACCAATTACTGTCACGGTCAAAACAGACTCAACTCAGGGAAATTAATTTAATTTATTGCCAATCAAAATCAGAGTAGGGTAATGAGAAATAAAAACCAAATCTTAAAACACCTTCCTCCCACTCCTCCCTTCTTCCCAGGCTCAACTTCACTCCCGAATTCTCTACCTCCTCCCCCGCAGTGGCACCGGGGGACGAGGAATGGGGGTTGCGGTCAGTTCACCACACATTGTTTCTGCTGCTCCTTCCTCCTCAGGGGAAGGACTCCTCACACTCTTCCCCCCCCGGGAGACAGTCCTCCACAAACTTCTCCAACGTGAGTCCTTCTCATGGGCTACAGTTCTTCAGGAACTGTTCCAGCGTGGGTCCCTTCCACGGGGTGCAGTCATGCAGGAACAGACTGCTCCAGTGTGGAGACCCCATGGGGTCACAAGTCCTGCCAGCAAACCTGCTCCAGCGTGGGCTCCTCTCTCCGCAGGACCACAGATCCTGCCAGGAGCCTGCTCCGGCATGGGCTTTGCACAGGGTCACAACCTCCTTTGGGCGCACCCACCTGCTTCAGTGTGGGGTCCTCCACGGGCTGCAGGTGGGTATCTGCTCCACAGCTAACCTCCCTGGGCTGCAGGGGTACAGCCTGCCTCACCATGGTCTTCACCAGGGGCTGCAGGGGAATCTCTGCTCCAGCGCCTGGAGCACCTCCTCCCCCTCCTTCTTCACCGACCTTGGTGTCTGCAGAATTGTTTCTCTCACATATTCTCACTCCTCTCTCCGGCTGCCATTGTGCGGTTGCCCAGCAGTTTTCTCCCCGCTTTTAAATATGTTATCATGGAAGCGTTACCACCGTCTGCTACCATCCTTGCTGATGGGCTCAGCCTTGGCCAAAAGCAGGTCCATTTTGGAGCCGGCTGGCATTGGCTCTATCAGACATGGGGGAAGCTTCTAGCAGCTTCTCACAGAAGCCACCTCTGTAGCTCCCCCCGCTACCAAAATCTCGCCACACAAATCCAATACAAATATATATTTCATTCCATTAGCACCCTGAAACGCCCTCCTGAAACACCCTGCCCTCTGCCACCCTGCAGGCAGGAGCTCTTGCAAAGGCTGGTGTTTGTGATGTCTGAGCGTGAAGAAATCATGGAGTGCAGGAGGCATCCAGAAAATGAGAGTTGCCTGGCTTGAAAAAGTCTTTGATCAAAACTCCAGCGTCTTCAGACTGAAGACGAGTTCAGCCACACACCTCAGCAGAGCCAGTTACATGTGCCTGAAAATGAGGTACACAAGTGGGCATACCTAGATATGGAAAATGAACTGTCTTAAGAGGAAAATTTAATGTAACCACAAAGCTAATAGGTACTATCACCATGTGTTTGTTCATGTTTCCTGATGACATTTTTAACATGAAGCTTAGCCTGGAATGGAAGATATATAAATATATATTTCATTTGGCAGCCTGACCGAGATAAACAGTATACCACTTTCATGGATATAGGATTTACAAATGTCTCTGGAGACTAGAAACTCTTGACAATCCTCAACACTGTAATTGATCTTACTTGCTGGCCTTTTGTATTCATATCACTTCGGTCTCTCGTACGTTAAATAATTCAACCATCTTATTTTCTGATTGCAAAGAGTTAGGCTTGACTCACGGTTTTTCAGCAGCATGAGCCTGCAGAGTAAAGAAATGGTAACAGCAGGTTCCTGTGTGGTAGATCACTTTTGAGACAGCATTTTGTTCTTGCTGTGAGTGTGTGCTACGCTAGTGCCTATTTATATTTTATTGAATAAGTCAAAGTGTGAATTCTAAAAATAAAGGCACAAATGTTTCTTTTATGGGGAAAAATAGTGGTTGTCAAATACATGTACTTATTTTTGAGGACACAAGTGAGTTAACAGCATGTCTAACCTTTACTAAGGAAGGGTATCTGTGCTATTCAAATACTTTTTTCTTTTCTTTTCCTCTAATAAATTAGAGGACGGAAGGGCAGGTATCTCTTCTAATGCAAGAGCTTTAGAATTTAACCACTAAACATGGACTTATTAACTGTTTTCCCAGGAGAAGCTGTACTTGCAGTATGTTTTACTTCTGGTGTACATTAGCCCCCGTCAGACAAAATATTCCTCATAAACACATGGAAGGGTCATTTTAATTCCCCCTTAAGTAGAT
>NW_009203591.1:25850-41170 GCF_000690835.1 Fulmarus glacialis | reverse complement strand
CGGTGACAACTTGTCAACACTAACCACATTTTCAATATTTCTCTGATGAGCCTTCCAAATCCATACGAGCTACTCTAGAGTAAATCTGCAGAAAATACAACTGGAAGAGATCCTGAGATGTCCCTCAGCTTGTGCTGAATGGGGGGTCCTCTGAGTCTTGTCCCCGCAGGGCAGGTGTAATCCCACCAGGTGTAATCCTTCCAGGCCATCCTTCTGCTCACCAAGGAGAGCAGCGGGGCCACCACACCGGACACGATGGTGGCAGCCGAGGGGCCTGTGTCCCCTTCCTGTTGCTCTTGTTCCATCCTGATCACCGTGCCACCACTGCCTGCCCGCTACCCGTGTTTCTCAAGGGCCTTCTCACCTCTCCACACCCTACGGGAATTTCATGCCCCAAACCAGTACCAGTGGCTGTGTACACTGGAGTTAAGACCAAAGAAGCAATGATCACGTGTGGCCTGATAAATACTTAATAGTGCATTACAAACTAAAGAAAATTCGTAATGCTTCCCCTACATTTCTAGACAGCCTTAAATGCCAACATGAGTAAGCTAACTTTTATGTTTTTCAAACTATGGCTATTCTAAACATACAGCATACAAAAACACAACAGAAAGCATTATTTTTAGCATTTTTATAAGGTGGTAGGGTTTTTTTTGCCAGCACGTGTGTGTTTAAGATGTATAGTACAGTGTTCAAAGGGCACATTCAGCTTGTGGTTTGGCAAAAGCCCTGCTTGGAGACATACTCAAGGTTTTCTGCCTGTGACAGCTTTATGCTCATGTTATCAGCATGTTCATCTTCTCTTGAGGTTTTAGCATTCTGAATGTTCCTGCTACGGTGTCTTCAAATCAAAATAATGAGACACAAGGAGGCACTATCTTACATATGTCATTGTCGGTAATTGACAGGGACTGCCTACTTGCAGACCCTCATGGCTGTAACCCAGGCAAAGAGCTTAAACTCTATATTGAACTATAACTCTAAATTTAGAACCATTATGGTCCTTTATTAATAATAGTAATACTCAGCACTTGCGTATAGCAGTGCCTTTTATAGGACAATCTTGAACATGCAGTGAAAGCACTAAATAAGCCACAAAACACCCTTGGGTAGTTCAAAATTATTATTATCCCTTCATTTAACAAAGGAGCTTCAAGAGTCTTTTTATTTTTTTTTTTTCAATAGCAACCATTACTGCTTCATCTAAATGTTTGCAAAGAAAACCAGGTCTGCCTAGCTAAGATGTTAGTAGGTTTTGTGGACCACTCCGCTTTTACTCACAAATTTTAAGGCTGTGAGGAATGCTATGATCGTCTAGTCTGACCTCACGGATAGTACAAGACTGTTCTGTCTGGCTGGAATATGGAAATTTTCCAGTTCTGTAGAACAGTATTATATCCACACCCTCTCTACACACATTATACACTCTATAAATATATGCCATATACACAGTTTATCAGTCCTGTTAGAATCAAATCAGAGTTTTTGTGACCTATCAATCTCTCTTGTAAATTCATTGACCTTCCTCAGCTGAGTACATGTTATTTCCAGCACGCACACTGCAGCACGGTGGTTTATTGAGAGTGGACTCTATTCATGCACCACCATGGCCAAACGCTGCAGAGGTTTGTTGCCACTAGAGTAGCATGCAGCTTGGTGTCTTATTGCCCAGAGTGAATTACGTCCTTACTGTGAGCAGAATATTTAGTGTTCGACAATAAAAGATGATAGATATCTGCAAGGAATATTTTGTAACTATTACCCTGTGCCACGTGCTCCCCATTAGCATAGCAATGAACTACTCTCTTCTGAGATAATGTGAAGGAAAATCTACCACAGAGGTTTTCTTTCACCTTTTATATTTAACTCATTTCAAACATACAAGATGTAAGAACAAAACAGAGTGGGCAAGACAAATCCATTATGACGATGCATGAGTACCTGCATAAATTCAGCAAAGAACAATAGGATTAGAAAAAAAATCGAAGATAAACAGCGGAGGTACAGGTACACTAGAAGGATGTATATATACCATAGCAAACTGAAACTGTTCTTTTTACTGGTTTGCTTAATGCTATGGAGGAATAATTCTGTTCAGACTCTCTTCAAGGAAGATATGCCATGTGTAAATCACCAGGCACTGTGTCTTTACTATTCAGAAGTGTTTTCTATTAGACAGATATACAGGATTTTTCCTATTCAGAAACCTTCTCCTGGGAGCCTTTTTGTCCATTGTTGAACCAGTGGCTGATGACATATCAGTGGAAAGACCCACTGTGGACACCAGACTGGGCTTCTAAATGTATCTCTTTTTCATCAGAACCTGGTGGGTTTTAAAAGCAGCAGTGTAACAACAATATTCCAGTTTTTGGGAGAACGTACCATCAAACTGCTTGCAAATAAAACCCAGGAAATGAAAAGAGAAGATATGAAGAAACGATGGGGGAAAAATGCTTCCTACTCACAGCATCTTGCCAACAAATAGAAAAAGGTTATTATACTCAGTGGCAGAGATATAACTGGAATATGACTTGGTAACATTGTTTTGTTTTGTTTTCAGTAGAATCGGAGCAGCAGTTGTTTATGTGTCCTATGAGGGTCTCACATACAGAGAACAAAAAAAAATGCATGTCTTAACTACCAATCTGCCTTCCAATAAACCCTGGAACAAGAAAAGAAACACACACAGGGCACGTGTTAAATCAATACTTTCAATGTCCAGCAGAAAGGAAAGATGTTAAATTTTTTGTTGTTGTTGAACCAGCTGTAATCACGATAACAAAGAAAGTGAGAGGACAGGGAAAAGATGGTACCAAAAAAGGACATAGAAACTAGGGACTTAAAAAAAAATAACTAGGAAAAAAAATAATGGAACTCTGTTAGGTTCATGATGTATCTGCATTACACCAGCAGCCTGAGTACTTGGCATATAGGTCCATGTAAGGAGGCTTGCTCTTACACAAACATAGTTGTTCCCACAGCAAAATCATCCTGCTGCTACTAAATTCTTCCTGCCCAGTATGCAAAAACGTTCGTTTTGCTGGGAATAGTCTAGTACCCCTTCTCAGTCAATGGTGCTAGTTGCACAACTTCTCTGTCCCTCAAGAAGAGCGTAAAAAAGATATTGGAAGACTGCAAGCATTTATGGGATCTCCGAAAGTAGCTTGTGCTCAGCATGGTTTTAATCACACCATCTGCCACGTGAGGAATCATGGGTTAAATATACGTGGTTGACAACTGTGGGCAGAAGGGCTCAGGCAACAGGACTTGCCGAATGAAAGGCTAAGACTACAAATTATTCCACTCTGTGAAATCAAAGTCTTGACACTTATTTGTCAGAACTGCTGAATGCCTTTTCCGACAGGTCTCTTTAGGAGAGACTGTCTCTTGAGAGTAATGGAGGTTGCACTAACCTTTGAAGAAGGCAGAAGTGTGAGTACAAGAATACAAGAGGCTTCTACAGAGACAGCGCTGCAATAAAATTGGCATAAGTGAGCAAAGGAAAGGGGAAAAATCAATTGTACGAAGTATCATGGACTTTGATGCTTCAGTCTCTGTGCTTTTCTGTGTAGAAGTATGTGGGGTTTTTTCTGTTGATGCATTTTCAGTTAAAATGTCACTGCTTTTTTCAGGTAGAGAAAACATGGTTTTTCATGCTCTTCAGAATGTATCTGCCCAAAAAGCAAATCATCTGTAATACAAGACACATGTCTTATGTCCTCTGACACAGATGGACACAATTCCTACTCTTATACATAGAAGACCTTGTCATTGTTACTGAGAGCTCCCGTGAGGTCAATGAAAGCCTGGAAAATGGTTTCAGTCTTGCCCTTGGTTGGGTAGTTACTGACACCTTCCTTATCCAAGATTAAAGCTTCTTTATCACATTTTATGTTTCAAAGATGTAAGTTATTTTAAAGTAATTGACTGAGATAGTGATGTCTGGAATTAAGATAGGTGTGATTTGCATGCACATCTGCTTTGCTATAAATTGTTGGCAAGGAAATGCAGTATCTAAACTTCAGATGCTTTGATCATCCCTGTGTTATATTTAATACGCTCAGTGAGAAGTATGTGAATAATAAACTAATTTAACCAGAAGGAAGGAAGGAAGGAAGGAAGAAGGAAGGAAGGAAGGAAGGAAAGTTGGCCCAGCCTCTAAATAAAAGACAGAATGACACTAGCAAAACTTGTACAAAAGCCCTTACTGATTTTTTTCTGTCCTGAAAGGTTTGATCTTTTGGATGATAATAACAGTGCAACTGCAACAGATAATAACAGTGCAACTGTTTCCAGACGTCTAAGGATGTCTCTAAGACATAATTTTTGGTTTTAGTTGGGTGTTGCTGAGATAGAAGTTAAAGCAAAGAAGAAAAAGAAGCGCTCACATATCTATTATTTCACATAGGTACACCTTCAACTCAGCCAAAATATATTGCCTGAACTGCATGGCATGAATCCCTTAAGTGTTGCTTGTGTAAGACTCACTTAAGGTGAATTAAATTCAACATTCAGAAAAGCTTCAGGCCGGTCCTACTTTTATCAATGCAATTCAAACTGGAATGCACTGTGGCCATTCTTAGGACATTTCTATTGTAAATGAAGCTAAAATTATTGTTCAACCTTTTTGCATAGTCAAATCTATAATGGTTTGTAATAATGAGGAAAACTCTCTAAATTTCTATCCAACATCCAGCAAAATTAGAATATTTCTTTTACTATCCCCCCCTCAAGAAAACCCCATATTCTTTTGCAGCAAGTTTTCAGTTTGATATTTGCGTATTCAAAACCAAAAGCTTTCTATTTTATTTCTATTTTATTTTCTTTCTATTTCTATTTTATTTTTAATATTATTTGACAAAGGACTATAACAGGCATCTAGGTGCCAACACATTTAAAACCTATTTTAGTAGGTGTTGCAAAAAATCCCAATCTCTGTCACAAGAATCATAAAATAAAAGAGATAACAGGCAGCAAGGAAAACAAGGATGTTACAAACAAAAAAAAAAAGAGGTGGCACAATGAAAGGTTAACAGTGATTATTTCCTATAACTGCTGTTTGAAATGTAAGGTATTTTACTTTGGCAAACCAAAACTAAGAAGGATATGGATATCGAGGAAAATAGTAAAAAGGCTGCAGGGAGGTAGGAAGATGATTTAGGAAGAAACAGAAAGGTCCAGAAAGGAAATTAAAGGCTATGGAGATGCCTCTGAAGAAAGGGAAGGCCTGAGGGATAAGAAAATCTGAGACCAGTTGTTAAAAGCCATAGGCCAAGGTTAAGCAGAAGCTGAGAGGGCAGAAGATGGACTGGACCTGCTGTCAGGTTAATTGCACAAAATCATCTGTGCTACACTGCCCACCACCTGCTTGTCAAGTCCTTCCACTGGCTTAAAACATAGATTATAAACCCTTCAGAAATTAGACCATCTTTTACATGAAGATTTGGTAATCTTGCAGTTAGCAAGATGGAACAATGATTCGGGTGTCCCGCAACACCAGATCCCTTATTAATCGCAGAAATTGTACAGCGCACTGCAGTCATCATTTACACTGCGTGCTTAATGCAGTCGTTTTCCTCCTATGGTCTACAGACTCCCAGGAAATTCATATTTCCAGGTCCACAAAAAGTAACTAGAACCAGCATTCTGTTATAAACAGACTAATAAATAGACTATGGAGGAATCCATAGCTCTCTCGGAAAGCGCTGAGGCATTAATACATTGAAAAAAAGATGAGACCTATTAGTCTTGTATCATTTTGCAATAACCAGCAAAGAAGAGAGACTGTGCCTGCATGCACAGCGCCTGCCTGTGCCTTGTCGGGAAGCTGAGGAGTGGAGGAGAGACAATATAATCTATTTCTTACCTTTAAGCAGGATCAAATGTACCTACACTATTCCTGGCAGATGTTTGTCTAACCTAATCTTAACAATGCACCACGATGGTGTTCACAAAAGAAAAAAAGCAACCTGTTTCCACGAATAATCACCCCTTTAACATTAGAAAGGTTTAGGGGATTTTTTTTGTGGTTTACTGTCTCATCCATACTTGCCTTACTGCACTGAAAGTCTATTTCTTTTTGTCCTATCCAGAGAGAACAAAAATTAATATTTGGAGGGATTGGTTTTCTCTTATTCAGAATAAAGAATAAAAACCTTCTCTCCCTAAGAAGATAAAGATAGGTACCAAGTTTTCATTCCTTCAGAATTTCACTTACCCCCCACAAATTCCCAAAGATTAATAATGACTCATGATTGATTCAGCCGGTTCTTCCAATATCCTGGCACAGATGTCATGATCCAGATAATTTGTTAAACTGCTTTAAGTGTTCACCCATCTGTCTTTCCACTGGTCTAACCTGAGCTTTCATTCACTTCTTGCCAGTATAAATAGCAGTTGGCCAAATGATTATCTGAGGAAAGAAGCTAAGAAATATTTCTGTATTTTAGGTTTCATCTGTCCACAACTTTCCCTCTTCACTAAGTGAAAGGTTTTTCTTCCTGCTGTTGTACTTATATAATGATGTATTTTATACTGCATGTTCTTAGTTTGCTTATCTTTGTATGTCTTGGGTTTTCTGAATTTTTTCTCTCATTCCTATTTCATTCTTTACAATTCATCCTTAGTAACTCTACCAAATCTCCATCTCCGCTCTTTTTAGACTTAGAATTTGCTTTTAGCTAATCTTTTTTTATAGCACTTCCTATTCTTCCTCCTCATTGAAATGATTCATACCTGAACATTTAATATAGCTTCTCAGGGAACTGCCAACTATTCCTAACTCCTTTTTTCATCTCAGACTTGCCTCCTGTGATTAGCAATACCACTGCAGCCGTAAATCTGAAACCACATGCAGAAACCGAACACAACCTTTGCACATAGCAGGGAATGAATTTCAGAAGTGAGAAATGACTTGCAAAACCAATATGATCTCCTTCTATATATATGAACTGGGGAAAGTCTCCTTTCAAATGGTACATGAATTTGTCAGGTTTTGAAATGTGTAATGATGGGTTAATGTTACTGCATTGAATCCCAGCAGTCAATGGTGAAGAAAACAGACTTTCATAAAATATATCACCACAATTCAGGAAGCTGCGTGGAGAATTAGAACCAATTTAAAAGTTTAAGACAGCTTTTCTGAATGGCAAGAGTCAGCTTAACAAAAGGTTCTGTTGTTAGGACATAGTATTCACTAGATGTCAGGATGACATGCTTTTACTTCAAATAATAAATGCTAATTATGAATTTATTTAACAGATAACAGACAAAGGTATTTCCAACTTATCTTTGTCATATAAAAGTTTGGGTGTTCCCATGGGGACAGAAATGAGGCTCACTAAAGTCAGTGCGAAGCCTCAGATTTACCTCAATGGTCTCTAGATCCGTCTTTAATGTCTATGATAAGGTAATGTGAAGTGAAAAACTCGAAGATAAACATAATCAAAGCATGACTGAAGAGCTCTGCAGTCACACAAATTTGTTAACCAAGTAGAGGTACATGGCATCCCTGCTCAGACATAGAGAAGTAAATAAAGTCTATCCCATAAGTCAAGTCTGAAAAAAGAATAAATAGATGGTGATGTAGAAAGATCTATGGAGCTGTTTATCCTGTTGGTGTTGAGCCAAGTTACGACTATTGGAGAACATATCATTCAAGTGACTTTTATACTTATGTATAATGGACTGATTAAATAGGCTTATAAAACATCAAAAAATGTAGAAAAACTACTACAGATTAACAAAAAAGGTTTAACAAACCTTCAGGAAAGAGAAAAAGATCTGAAAAGATATAGAGAACTCTGCAGGCATCCGGGAAGTTACACTTTTCAAGTCATTGACACCCTCACTACAAGAGACTTACAAGTCTGTACACGTTGGTTGCTCAAAAAAATTGAAAATCCAGAAAGATAAGCTGAAATTTGTCAGGAATCTTCATAAAAGTATGGAGGTTTGCAGGCTGCACATTAGGATGTGAATATGTATTTTTCCAAAATTAAATGATAATATCTTTTCTACTTGAACTGTAAAAAGGTGATATAGAGCACATGTCGTCTTCTGGGGACCATCACAGTTCCAGACAGCAATGGATTTCAGGTTTCATAACATTACATCTATTTTTAGATAAAGCCAATTAGTCAACTATCCACCCCAGCAAAAAAAAGTTTAGTGCCTTTAACAAATAACTTAATGCAACCCAAAAAGTAAATAGTAACAGCAAGACAACACTACCCCGAGAGAACAGAAAACACATAGCTCTATCCAACAGCAGCGCAGCGTTCCCCCATTAAAGTAACTGCCAAAATGTATTATTCTTCTCTTAAAAGACAACATATTGTGAAGTGCCAAACTGAACCGACAACTGAGCCACATACAGATTTCTCTTCTGCAAAAAGTTTCATAAACTGCTATCTCTTACCTCAGGGAGCACTAGATTATTCTAAGCTTGAAGAGAACACAATGCTAGAAAAAGCTGATGAGAAACAAGTAGGTTTGTCTGGGCGCTATTGTGATTCACAAATTTTGTCCTCACAACACAGAAATAACTGAATCAACATTAAAGGTACTGAGAGAGGACTGGGGTTTTACACAAGTTCGGGACATAAAGGTAACTTCAAGGGAAAACACCTAAAGAATAATGGCAGCTTAAAGGTTTCAACCTTTGTTTTTTTTTTAAGGTCACACAGGTTTTTAGCCTCTTGAAGAAAAAGTCATTTTAAAGCCATTTTTGTGGCACCGGAGGATTGCGGTGTGAGGCTTGAGCCCAGCAGCTTCAGGGATTTCCTGCCCTGTGGCAAGATGAAGGCCAAGCTCCTTTTACTAGCATGGAGCCTGAACTTCTGTCTAACTATCAGCAGCTTATAAACATATATAAAACATCTACATTTCAACCCGGGCATTGATTTGAGCTTTGCTATAGATACTTCTGAAACATAGAGATGATCTTTAAGGTACTTGCTGCCCTTGGAAAAGTCAGAGAGGGAATCATTTGGCCTAACAGGTTTAATTAGTGCTTGTACAAGAAAAATGAAAAGACTGAAACTGTCTTTTGCTTTTCAAGAGCATTCTCTATTATTCTGTCTGTCCTCACAAAAGCCATGGTGTACTTTTTATTCTCCTTTTAGATCTATTCCTCCCAAAACAAACACATTTGAATTTAGCTGTACAAAATGCTTATGTTCAGCCCTCAGTCTGTAAGTGCCAGTAGCAATACCACCAGATGCATGACCCCAGAGCTTGGTCATATGTTATTGTAAATATTTACAGTACAAAGAGTTATGCTACAGGACTGGAAAGATGAGATATTCTGATAGTATGGTGGTACTTACGCAACCAGATGCTTATGATCAAATTAGAAAAAGGTTATACATCCTGTGGGAATGACTCAAGAGGAGCGCGAGGCACTCCCAGAGCACAAAAAGCTGCAGCTTACCTCTTCCCAGCTGACATTTGGCAACAGACCACATGCACTTCCAGTCATTTGCATTGCAAAGTGAACAACAGGCATATAAATTACCTAAAATCTCAGACGTTCACCTGACAATGCTACAAAGAGTAGATGATTAACAGCAATCAGCTATGACTAAGCGACAAGTGACATGAGGTTTACTCCATGTTTTATAGTTGATATTTCATTTTTGTTTTCATCTCTGCTTTGCTTTTGCATTATTCTTTGTTAATTGCTTCAGGAAATGGTTAGAGTTTACAGGCTGCCTGGAAATGGGGATGTTTCAAGAGAACGTACTGAAGCGCATTGATCTCAATGATATCGAATCTATTCTCTCCCGACGGTGCATAGCAAATGACCTAACCTGATTGTAAAGGTCTACTGCTCTTCCATTAATAGTTTACAACTCATGGTTCCAGTTTTCATCCATATTAAATATATCATAAATCTTTAACTCGAGAAGCAGCCAGCCAATATGCAGGGCTCCGTAATGTATTGAAACTCCTCTGTTGTTTGAAATTGTGGTAAGCTCCTGGGGATGGGCTTCGCTCTGGGCAGGCAAGGGCTCTCTGCTGGAATACGCTGTTAGAAAAAGCTGTGACAGGTAGACTTCTTACTTTAAAAAAAATCACACCAAATAACACCCTTATGCAAGTCATCATGAATATATGACCGTATGCACCCACCAGTAGCCTTTATTGAACACAAATTATCTCCCTAAATGTAGTGGAGGAACAGGGCACTCTCAATACCTAGCTCTCTTTTTTAGCATTTAGTGAGTGACATTATATCATGATCAGCTGCTTCAGAGAGTATATACAACATTTTAACTAAAAATTAGATTACTTTTTTTCTTTGTTCCTTCACCGATGGTCTCAAACCCCTACACAACCTAGTGCTTGACAGAACGCCTATGCATTTTTTGCAATAAGTCATGGAACAGAGACCCAAGCTCAGAATTGTCCTTTAGCACTGCAGTTTTGTCTAAGAAATATATGTTTAATGATTTGGTGGGGTTTCATCTGTCATATCCATCATTATTGTGCCACTATAACTAACAAGCATTTTTAGAAGATCCAATAAACTAAGCAGCAAAAGTTCTGTTAATTATTTGATGCAACCACTGTCCACAGCATGAGGGCATGCTTGTCCTTGCCATTTCACCCACCGAAAATAGATATGGAAAATTTGAGATTTAACTTCTCATTTTGCTTTTGAAACAGCAAAGTGTCAGCCATCATTAACTATGTGCAATGTACCTGAATACAAATGAGATAAGGAACCTTATCTATAGCAGTGCTACCAGATAGTGCAGTAGTACAATATCCATATGGACACGAATAACCAGAAGAGTGTCTGACACTTCTTTTCCACAACGTAAAGTCCATGTAGTTTAAACTTAAAAAACCCAAAATCTTCTTCTAATGAAGTTGTTGTGGCAACTTGTAGCCAATTTGTAGTTAGTACAGATAAAAATAGATTTATCTACTTCAGTTCTCCATAGACAAAAATTGATGAGAATATAGTCATTATTAAAGCAAGCATTATGCTGAAGGAAAATGGGTTAGGATTGTAATTTTCAAAGAAGAGCTTTATGTTTACTTAACAAAACTTGTGCCTGGAAATGCCCATGAGGCTGCGATGCTTTGCACACAGGTTTGCCAAGTTTAACTCAGGATGGGCAGGACGAGGGAAATTAATCCGTGCACCAGTTTTTCTCCCTTCAGAAACAGTTATGAGAACTTCAGTGTGTCTTTCCAGAAATACAGCTATTGAGTACGCAGCCGACACCACCCCATGCCCCCTGGCAGGAGAAGGACTGGTGCCCGCGATCCCACCGGAGAAGGCAAGGCAGCCCCAAATCCCAGCCTGATGGAGAGGGGATGCATAGAGTCCTCTCCCACCATCCCTCCTCCCTTGTTTTCACTACGCTTTGTTATTAAAGGTTCATTTTGCTAGAAGATCAGCCTGCAGTTTCTCCATAAGTTGCTCTCCCCGCTCTGTCTGGGGTGGATTAGAGTGGGACCGGGGAGGAACAGCTTTGCTGGGCTGCAGCTGGCAGCTGAGCAAAACTGCACCTGAGCCTCCCCTGTGCCCGGCTGAATTAATGAGCCCAGCCTCGCTGGGTGGAGGATGTTTATTGCTAAAATAATCTGGGGCCCTAAGAAGCCAGTGTTCCCCCAGGCACAGGAGTCTGCTACAAGCATTTCGGTTTTCTAATATCAACTTTTTTCATAAGTAAGTTTCATAAGTAAATTTCTCTATCAAAAACACGGGAGTTTTACTCGTCTCGTGGATGCTTTGAGAGCTTGCAGGTAAGCCTGGAAAGGTTTACAAATTCCCATTTTTCAGTTCCAATACCTGTGATTGGATAAGGTTTTGTACAGGAGTTTAATCAACATGTTTTATATTTTTTTAAGGGACCCTTAAACATGCCTTAACGTACATTCTCCTGGCTAACAAAATCCACGTTTGTTGGTATTTTGCATACCTGATTTCTGATGCTGTGGCATATACCAGTTGCTTGCTGAGGGAATTGCAAAATTTCCTAGTAAGTCTGTGCTGTTCAAAAACCTAAACCAAACCAAAACTCCAGAGGCTTGCGCAGATTTAATTTCCTTTCTCACTAGCTTTGCCAAATAATTCGTTTTCTGTAGTGATCCCTGCACACCACCAAACTTTGTGTGAAGACCAAAGGTCTACTTCATGACAACAGTGTTGCTTTACTGTTTCATTCCCTATAGGAGTGAAACTAGAGCAATGGAGGCTCTTCGTTGTCCATTGGAATAATGGCATTACATTGACACGGATGGTATTAAATCTTACCAATAAAAGAAAAGGGTATTTGGTGTATACAAAGAAACACTCACTGTATTTGCCTTCACACCTCTCACCCAGAAACTATGGACCTGTGACCATGAGAGCTGGACTCAAGGGGTGTTGTGGTTTAACCCGGCGGGCAGCTAAACACCACACAGCCGCTCGCTCGCTCCCACCCCAGCAGTGGGATGGGGGGGAGAATCAGAACATTAAAAATGAGAACACTTACGGGTTGAGATAAGAACAGTTTAATAATTTAAATAGAAGAAGAAGAAGAAGAAGTAATGAAAAGAAAGATAACAAAAAGAGAGAGAAATAAAACCCAAGAAAGACACGTGATGCAAATGAAAAAAAACCACAAACAATTGCTCACCACCCGTGGACCGATGCCCAGCCAGTCTCTGAGCAGTGGTCCCCTGCTAGCTTTCCCCTAGTTTATATACTGAGCATGATGTCATATGGTATGGAATATCCCATTGACCAGTTTTCGTCTGTTGTCCTGGCTGTGCCCCCTCCCAGCTTCTTGTGTACCTCCAGCCTTCCCAGTTGGCAGAGCATGAGAAGCTGAGAAGCCCTTGACTCTGTGTAAGAACTACTCAACCATAATGAAAACATCTCTATATTATCAACCCTGTTTTCAGCACAAATCCAAAACATAGCCCCATACTGGCTACTACAAATGAAATGAACTCTATCCCAGCCAAAACCAGCACAAGGGTAAACGTTTCCTCCTCCTGATGGATGCTCTTCACAACACAGTTAAAAAACTTTTAAAATTGACCCTAACTTCTACAATGAAACATGCTGCAGAGGAAATGGTCATACATGAAGTAATGCCCTCCACGTGTCTGAAAGTTTTATTCACCTTCAAGGTGGGGTCTCAGTGGTATGTCTCTGACAAAACCTTGTTTCAAAAACAACACAACTTTGCAAACAGTTCTGCACAAACAGCATCAAAGGGTTTGTCTTGTCTTCATGACTTCACGCAAGAGTTGTTCGTTTCACAAAAAAGGAGATGGGTATTTCTGACTCCAGCTAACCCAGAGCTCCTCCTGTGTTACTCACACACAACCTCCATTACTGATGTTTTCACAGGCTACCGCCTTTCTCTGTGCCCTTAGTGTCCTCCCACAGATGTAAGTGGGGGCGCAACTTTGCACTACAAACCAGAACTTATTTAATGGTTCTCTTGTGTTGGGAAAGTTAGAAGAAAATCCATCTCAGTCCTTTCCAGGTGCATTTGCAGGGCTGAGAGCAGAAGGAAAAATAAGCAGGAAAAAAATTTAGGAAATTCATGGTTGGTGGGCAAAATCAAATCCAAATCTGTATGCACACAGGAAATTAAATTGCTCCATAGGAATGTGCCATTGTTATATATTAGCTCTCCAGAGATAAAATGTCTTTTAAAACATGAATTCTGGACATCGCGGGTAAGTAATGAGAGAAAGAAATTCCAATTAATCACCTTGGCTACTAAGAGAAAAACCCTGAAAATAAACAGACCGCTTCTACTGTCCCTAGCAGCCCTACCATACACAAGGGGCAGAGAGAGTTTGTGATAAAGGGGATCCCTTTCAGGATCGTGTCAGCATAATAAGGTTGTCTTGTATTTTTGTTTTCCTTTATCCTGAGGCTATTCCACGTCCAGTCACCGCAGAAAAGGGCATGTTGCTACTTACGAAAGAAGAGTAACCTATTACAGTTTTATTACCAGGCTCTGGTAAACTGAGAAACAGATAAACAATAACTCTAGAAAAAAAGCTCTTGTCTACTTAATGTAGACAAGTGAGCATATGGACAAGAGGCCAAGGGGAGTCTCTGGTGACCAACTCTGAACTTTGATCCAATATGATGCTCACAAGAGACTTTCATGGGGACTGCAGCAAGCTGGAAGACAAAAAAGAGGACCCATTCTCCCATTACACGGGAGAAAAGCAAGCAGGAAAAAAATACTTGCCTGTTTGATAGAAATTTATTAACGGAGAAAAAAAATTCAATTCCTCAGAGTGTAATGACAGGACATCATAAAAACTACCATAGTAAATTTTAAACTGTAAAAAGCATATCAGATAAGAAAGTTATATGTTTAACTAGGTTAGAAGTTGCTATGCGCTTTTAGCCAACCTTCATCTTACCTCACATATTATCACACAGCTTTATGACCACAGTCACCTAGGAAAAGTGTGGGTTTGGCCACTTACAGTGACTCCAAGGATCAGATGTGGACCACTCCCCACTGCCAAATGGGTCCTCAGGACCCCCCATCGCTGGGGAGCCTCTGACGGCCGGGTCACTCAGCACAGCACTGTGGTGGTGCATCTCCCCCCCGCCTTCTCTTGGGCCGCTCGTTGATCTCAGAAATTCCCATGAAACCTCGGCCTTGGTGTACTGAGTCTGATGGTTGAGCGCTCCTTGACCATATCAGAAACTCTGCATGGCTGAGGCTGGGAACATACTCCCACTGCCTGGCCCAGGCGCCATCTTATCTGAGTTGTAGCTCAATTGTAACAACACCGAAACCTCCAGAATTTTAGTCACTTCTGCCCTGGACTGTGGCCAGGATGGAAATTTACAGATGACTAAAGTCAATCATCTTGTGCACCTATAAATGGTGGTCCTAAGTGAGACCCTTTGAGCTCTCCTGGACCGCAGCGGGTTGCATCCAGCATCTCCCTCTGAGTGAAACACTCCTCAGAGTTTGCAAACTCTCAAGTTTGTGATATTGGAGGACTGTTGCTGGCTGGCACGGGACCTGGGCTGTAATGCTCCTCAAGGATCAACCCTTCGCCTGTTGAGAAATGCCAAGACATTTTACGTGAGTATTTCACTGAACTCGAGAGGGATTTTTAACAGGTATATCTTTGTATATTTATCCATCTTTGCATCCGTGTGCGTGTGTGTGTGTGCTGATTTGCTGTTAGCAAATATAGTCTGCTAAAATCTTATGATCTATCTTAAGATTGTAAATGAACCTTAGACTGCTGCTAAACACATAATCTTTAGACATATACCGTTGACCAAGTCTGGGACTAGGGGTAGGTCCAGCCGG
>NW_009203591.1:0-25823 GCF_000690835.1 Fulmarus glacialis | reverse complement strand
GGAGGGTCTCCCTTAACCTTTTCATTCTCAGCCTCTGTATAAATCATCCCAACACAGATCTAACACAATACCCTGGCTTCGGCTAGGATAGAGGTAATTTTCTTGCTAGTAGCTGGGATAGTGCTGTGTTTTGCATTTAGTATGAGAATAATGTTGATAACATGCTCATGTTTTAGTTGTTGCTAAGTAGTGTTTACATTAGCCAAGGACTTCTCAGTTTCCCATGCGCTTTTCCTTTGTATGCTTCATCTGTGTAGTAAGTGATAGAGTGAACCTTGCCATAGAACTCTGCTAAGTCACGCTTTTATAAATTTCTTTTAAAATCACTTTCTGCTAATACCGTCAACAGTGATTCTTTGAGCGGCCTCTAAACCACTCATTTGCGACAAGCACCTCTGGTGACACTCAGGGGTGAAGGCCATCCCTTCCCTCCACAGCTCCTGCCCCTCCACCCACGCAGCACAGCCACTCGTGGAACTGTGCTAGGAAATGGGCTACAGAAATGGTCCGGACTGAAATAACCCTCCCAGATGAGCTACCAGACAGGCCATGAGCTTTACTTCCAATTGTCTGTTTAAACTTTTTTTTTCTTTTTTTTTTTCTCCCCCAACTAGAGCTGTAATGACTCCCTGGGTATGCTACAGTTTGAAAAGTAACTTTGTGGATTTTATGCTTTTTATGTAGCTTTGCACATTTCACATTTTTTCCTGGACTTGCTGGGAATTCTGCTATGGCCATTTTGAACTAAGCCCATACCAGGCAGGATTATAAAGCAGTGTCTGAAGGAATCAGCTATGAAGAACAAGCTAGAGAAGTATATGAAGTGCTGATCACCCCAAGACTGAAAAAATAACTTTATGTGCAAATTAGAAACATTCCTGGAAGCATGGTTGCTCTGCAACACTAAAAGCTTAATTCACTTGATGACTTTGAATAAGAATGAGCAGATTTTGTCGTTTTTAAATACAAAAGATACAATTGCATTGCATTATCTTCCAGTTAGTAACACTTGCTGAATAATTATATTTTATTGTATCTCATTCTTTTAATATCCTTTTTCTGGAGAAATAAGGAGCATGCGTGATTGTAGGCAAGCGACCACATCTGCTCCAGTGTATTCCATAAAGAAGCAAAATTTATGATCACCATTTATTATTTACCAGATTATTTGCTGGACAGCAAGAGCAGAGCTCCTCAATTTTTGTTCTCAGTGGCAGAGGATGAAGAAAAGAAGAGTGGCAAGTGTTAGAGCAGCATCGCTGAGTGACCGTTCTCAGTGGCAGAGGATGAAGAAAAGAGTGGCAAGTGTTAGAGCAGCATCGCCGAGTGACCCCCCGCCTGCACGGCATGAGAGAAACTCCAGCGCCGCCCTGCAGAGGCTGCAGTCCAACACCAGAGCTCTTCTAAAACATTTTTGGCATTTTACCTGTAAACACACAATGTTTTTGAGCAGTGGGGAGCAAGGAAAGGGGCAAGGAAGAGATTTCTGCCTGGCGTGAGACAGAGACGACCTGCGGGCTGCTATGCCAGGCCCAGCCAGAAGAGGACACCTCCAGCATCGATGAAAATCATTTACAGCTCTCGTTTGCTTCTTCCCTTCCCTGATAAATAAGATAACAGGCACTTCATTGCTGGGAAACTCCCAGCCTTCTTGAAAACTGCTGGCATTTCGTAGCTAAAGACAGGAATTACATGATGAAATGGGTCATTAAGTAAAGCAGCTGCTTTTATTGTAGCACATTAACTTCTGTGTTATTCTGGAAAAAATGCTTACGCTTGGGCTGAGTGCATGCTCCATTCCTCCAAAGCCAGCCACTGACCTTAAACCATTTGTCAACCATTAAGTGAGTCAGATCCACGCTATCAGAGGTCACTAACTGCCTCATACATTCATTTGCTATAAAATTATTTTTTTAAGCATCCAAGGTACTTCTTTACTGTAACCTGTGCATGGTACCTGGTTCCATTTGTTGTAATGTCATATAACACCTACGGCATATGTCAACATCTGTAGCTGCTCCCAGGATAGTCTGGGAGGTGACCTTCAAGGAATAATAGTTCTGATGAGGGAGCAGCTTCTTAGGTTTGGGGGCTTTGGGGTTTAGGTTTAAGGTAAACATACTGCAGCTGTATCTGTCAGCACAGCTGATTTTTCCAACACGCATAGAAACACCTTGTGGGAGTCACAGAGCAGGTGGTGCACATGGGGGTCTGGGAAGTGAGACTGGGGCTTTTATTTTCCAGAAGAGACACGGAAGACATCTTAAGGAAAGACAACAGAGCACAAAAGAGAAAGTATAAAGGGAGGTAAAGGGAGTAGGAAGAGGGGAACACCCTGAAAGTTCACCCCACAGCATGCTCAGTGGTAAAATCATCAGATCCTTTCGGCTTCTAATCAGATGGATGCTTGGAGCTTACGTTTTTGTTTCTGCTTGAGGAAACTGTGTGCTGACGCTCAGACGAATAGTCTCCCGTCCAACATGCACTTTCAGTTTATGGAAATACAACTTTTAACATTTCAACTGCTTGTATCAAAAGTCATTTTGATGCCAGATGAGAGTTGCTCAGCATTGTTTCATTGGAAGATTTTTTTGTTTTTCTCACAATTGCAATATGTTTTTCCTACCAAAGGAAAAAATAATGCAATAAAGTGAGAAAGACAGTAACTCTGCAGAAGGGCTGTGCAGTGGGATTCTTCAGACTGACCATATTAAAAGGATTTTGTACTGGGATGTCTTCCCTCTTCTTTTTCAGGTGTCTTTGAGTGCACCTCTAGATATTGGCACTGCAATGGGACAGGCATCCATTGCACCTACCATCTACAGGGGCAAGTCCCAGATGTGCTACAGTCCAAGGAGGAGACTTTTAAAGATAAAGGTGCAACATCTTCATACACCAGAGCATTGCGCCACAGCCTCAGGTGCCCTCACCAGGTGTTGTCAGGGCCACCTACACATCTCCTCCTCCCTTGGCACGGACACTACAGACACGGGTTGGAAAAGCCCCTGCCAGGTCAGAACGTAACTCCCCCCAGGACCCTCCTTGTTCTGGGGAGGTCTGGGTGGTGAGGGAAAGCTTCCCTTGTGAAAGGGAAGAAGATGAAAAGAGAAAATGATCTGCAGAAACCAGCAGTCTGGCTTCTTTTAAGCATCAGTAAGCCAGGAACAGATTTCCTTCCCCGTTACAGTAATTTGTTCTTTTACTCTGACAGACCCATTTCCTCGCCGCAGCACCGCCTCTCGCAGCTGCCCGGGCAGCGGGCAGGACGGGATGCCTCGTGCTGCCCATGCTGCAAACACAGCTCAGTGTTTTCTGCCAACTGCTACATCTTCTCTCGCACTAACATCAGCGTAGAAAATGCAATTCAAGGTTGTCCAAGCCATCAAAAGCATGGAGTTGTCTTGCTGCCTCTTGGCCATGCAGGCAATCCAGTCCTATAGGATAATGGACTAACCAGGGACAGGATAGAAGGATGGAAAAGGACTGGCGATGGAATGCAGGACCAGCACAGCAGCAGTGCTGGAGAGCGTCCTCTGCTCTCAGCAGAGGGACAGAGGACGAAGAAGTCGGAGGGAGAGAAGGACCGGCCAGGGCTGCTGCTCTCACACGGCCCGGGAGCTGCTGCAGCAGCTCTCCAGGGCTCTGCCAGGGACAGAGCTTGGCAGCAAGATCATGGGCATTTTCCTAATTTCCTAGGCATATGCCTTCCCTGTCTGTGCATGAAACTACACTTCTTGACCTTTCTTGCCCCTCCTTTTTTGGCTCCAGTGAGTTAATAAATACTTCACACGAGGTGGGGTAGGGGTGGGAGGGGAGGAGGGTCTGCAGGGCTCCTCTGCACGCAGGCTGAGCAGCATTGGTTCACACAAGTCTGTTCCTGCTGCGTCACTTCTCAGCTGAGGCGGCAGTAATTAAAAGCTGTGGGTTGATACTTTTTAAACCCTTCCAACAGAGGGGCAGAGTTCCTGTGCTCATATCCTCCCACAGCAAAGGAAATTATACCTTAGCCCTCAGAGAAATTAAACTCCTATTTCTCCCCAATATCAAAAACTTCAGTGATTAACCAGAACTTGAAGCTTACTCCAACAAGGAGATTTACTAACTGCTTCTTTGGACTATTGAAATGTAAATTAAAATCTCTTAGGGCTGCGTTCTAGCAATTTAATTTTAGGCTGTGCAGAGCTGTGGAGGAATGCCAGGAAACAATCTCCCTCCCCTCGTTGAAAAGCCAGATTAACATATGGAAACTGGTTTACAATCTTTTGTGCTGTCATTCACCCCACGCTACCTGTGTCAAACAAATGGCTGGGGATCAGGCAGTCATCAATAAATTTCAGAAATGTCAATGAACTTTATATGCAGACTTTATACTTTTACTGTGTACCAAAAACACTTCTCCACATGAATCCTATGAGGTGGAGCTGAAGAGAACCAGTGCTTTATATCTGTGAAGCACTAACCATCGTACTAGCTACACTGGAGCAAAATGGGTGAAGCTTCCTGCAAAAAGACTATGTGGGTGGGAAGAAAATGTATGTCATCTAAAGCTGCTGAAATTGCCAGATCCAGGGTACGTGGACTGTGCGGTAGGAATTCAGGTGCTGAGGTAAATGTTCCTCTGCTAAACACCATGATACGAGATGAGAGAAGTGACACTAAACTATAACCAAGTTATTTCCCATTGTAAATCAGAAAAGAAAAGAAAAAAAATCAGTCTTTTCCCCTCATTGCAATAGAAGTGAAGCAACAGAAGAAGCCTGGAGGGAGCAAATGCTCTTCAGAAGCCATTAGAGTTAAATCCAGAATAATTTCAAAGACCAAACATTTGTCCCCTCTCCTGCCTAACCCTCTCTGTTGCCAGTGTGCAGGATCATTTCTATGGAGTCAGAGCAAGCACGCGGGAAAAAAACGTGATCCCGTCAGTCTATGGCAGCCCTGCACATCAGGCTGTCCAGGCCTTTTCCCAAAATCCCTACCGAGCAAATACTCCCCAAGCGCAGCGTTACGAGTGAGAGGCTGCTCCTGGCACGCCCAACTCCAGTGTCCCACTAGCCTAGAAACGCGGGAGGCTGTGGTGGTGCGTTCACCCGCCCCTCTCTCCTGGGGGCTCTGTGACCCCAGAAACTCCCGCTGAACTTCAGCCCCTGTGTGGGGAGCTGGGCGGTGAAGCCTCCCTAGGCTGTATCCAGAACTCTTGCATGGCTGGAGCGGGGGAACGGCACTGACGGTACCAGAACTCCTGTTACCTAGCCCAGGTGGGGGACGAAATTGGGGATAATTCATCATCCCCTGACACGCCTATCTGAGTTGTAACCCAAGTGGAATTTTTTACAGTATACCTTTATAAATTTATCTAGCTTTGGGCCCTTATGTGCGAATTGATCTAGATCTCGTGTGTGTGTGTGTGTGTGTGTATTGATTTAGATAACCAGTAGTAAGCATAACCTGTAATCAAGTCACTTTAGTAATTGCAGTAAACTTGATTAACTCACCTTTAACTGCTAAATTAGTCAATGGTTAAGTGCTGCTAAAATCTTATGATCTACCTTAAAACTGTGAATGAACATTAAATTGCTGCTAAACACATACAACCCCTTAGGCATAAACCTTTTGGCCAGGTCTGGGACTAGGGGTAGATCCAGCCGCACCTAGGCTCCTCTCCGAGAAGGAGTCTAGAAAGCAAGGAGGTCTGCTCTGAACCTTGTGACTCAACAGGAGGGTCTCCTTATCCCTTTTGTATTAGACACAAACCATTGTCCAAGTCTGAGACTAAGATTGGATCCACCCGAGTCTTCTCTGAACCTCTTGACTCAACTGAAGGCTCTTCCTTACCCTTTCTGTCCTCGGTCTTTCTATAAATCATTCCAACTCAATTCTGACACGATTTTCCCTGTGTATGCCTAACCCATGCAAGAAGTAATAGAGTGAATCTTGCCATCAAATTCTGTTAAGTCACGCTTTTATAAATTTCTATGAAAATCACTTTTTGCTGATACCTTTGCCAGTGATTCTTTAAGCGGCCTCAAAACCACTCATTCGCGACAGAGTAGCCATCATTCACTGTTAGCACAGCCTGTGGCAAATTTAATACCTAAGGCTACAAATTAGCCTACATGCTGGTCCACTCTAGAAAAAAACAAGGCAGTCAGCACCTAGGTTTCTTACTCATTTTAGGGGACCCCACCACCGCCAATCTAACAGAGACACCAGAGCTATTTTATCACTCTCCATGCAAGTTGAATTTGCCAGCCACAACCACAAGAAGACTGTGCTATGTGAATGTCTTGTACAACGCCCTGTGCAAATTCCCTCCAGACTAGATTAAGGAGTGCCACAAAAAGGCCATCGCCAAAGGGAGAAAGCAAACCCATATATCCTGAGTGTTATTAAAGAAATGTATCCAGCCTACATTAATAAAACTAGAAAAAGGTACCATATTACATCCCCAAAAGAAAAAGCTGTGCAACAAAATGTTCATTTAACACTACTGACTGTACCAGAACAATAACCCTTCCTCAGAAATTAGGACTAGAGACATAGAATTGCTCGGAGTCCTCAGTCTTCTCACTCCTCAAACCCACTCCATCCCTCCATGACCATCAACCTGCTCCATTTCCCACCTCTCTCAGTTGCAAGTCTCTCCTCATTGCTTTCTGGGTCCCAAAGGCCATCGTTCAAGGAGAAAGCTCCAAAATCAGCAGTGCAACCTATTGCTTTACATAGTGCAAAGGACATACCCAGGCAAGGCGAGATTCATTCCTTAACTGTGATGGTAATGTGGCAGTCCTTCCACGCTGGTGGGTACGTTGTTACTGAGGACAGTGGGGCTGAGCCCGTGTCCTGCAGCGTGCTGGCCAGCTGGCTTCTCCTGGGACAGCTGGGAGGAACTTTGGAGGGTTTTGAAAGCAAGATCACTAGAGGTGCATTTCACCACCACCACCTTCAAGGGCAAAAATAAGTCTGTAATCACAATGAGTTTGTCTGATTATGGGTGTAAGTTAAATATGCTGGAAGCAACAAATACTCTGATTTGTTGTAACAGGCACTGGTCCCCATTTATAAAAACTTGCATTTGTGCTGTACAGTGGTTTGACAAAAAGCCTCGGCAAGTCATTCGCTATCCAATAGTTACATTGAGTTATCACATGAGCAGCCATTACTCAAGGTGACAGTCCCAGCACAAGAAGCCCCTGCTGCGAGCACTTGAGTTTATGTCAGCATGAAACAGATGAACCTAATGGATATCCGCCTGGATGAACCCAGCGTCTGCACGTAGCCAAAAGCCCGACTGTACACAGTGGGACAAATCGACCAGCAGCGCATCTCTCCAACATTACGCTCTGCACAATAAGACTGTCATTTTTCTGCTTTTCTTTAGATAAACCTGGGGTTTTGTTGATTTTTTTTGAGGGGGTGGGAAGTAAAAATAACTCCTAATTAACAGCCACCAGTCACATCTGGCAACATATTTAGCGTTGAGGGGGGGCAGTAACCTTTCAAAAGTGATGGCAGAAAGCTTGGCTTTGATTTTCTCCATCAGACCTGATCCGCCTGGCACACTGGGGCATGAAGATACTCAAAGGCCTGGCTACACAGCCCGTTTTGAGGAAGAAAGGGGCTGTGCCCAGTTCTGGTGCAGGTTAGACCAACCTTAGAGGCTATTCTAACCCAAAATCTATAATCTTCTTTAGCTAATTCCGTAGGCTTACGTATTTTATTAAAGATCTTGAAAGGCAAGTTTTCTAAAGCTGCTAGCTGAGAAAGATCAGGATTTCTTCTGTGGTTCTCTCTTGATTAGCAGATATTTCTTTACTGCAAGCAGACATCGCTGTTTCTGAGCTGATCCCAAATTACTTTTGTTAAAACCTATGGCTGAGCCTCATGGTGCAAAGATTCATTCCTTAACCAAGAATAGTAGAGAACAAATAAAATGCACACCAGTTATTTTTCTACTGCCAAAGTTACTTCATTGTCATTTTCTAATACACAATTCTCTAAATTACATACAGAAATTTCCTCCTTCTTCTAAAAAAAGTAATGAAACTCAGTGTCTGAAAGCAGAGTATTCATCTTCTGACTTTTTTTACTGCAGTTTTAGGCTTTTATATCTTCACTGCATATTAGAAGGGGGGAAAAAAACCAGTAAGTAGCTAGTGAGATTGATTTCTGGAGCTGTTATTTAATCTCTGGGGGGTTTTTTCAGCACTTAATACAACATAGCCAGTAGGGAACAGTCACATTTTGTGTTCATTCATCTGATTAAGGAGAAAAAGGCACTTCCTAGTGCCACGCATTCCGCACTGGGGTGATTAGCCAAATTACCACGGTCTGAGTCATCAGGCCCATAACCGCCCTCCATCAGCCTCTGCACAGCCCTTCAAGCGGGGGGATGCATGGCATGGCCCTGCACCACCGCACCCCCAGCCTCCGCGGTGCCACCACCCCCAGAGCAGGGTCCGGTGGCCGGGGCTCCCCCCACCCCTCGGCGAGCGCTGCTCCCGCCGGGCCAGGAGGCAGCGAGGGGCTGCTGAGGAAGTCCTCCTCGCCACAGGCACTGAGGAAACTTCGCCACAGACAAGCCGGAGGAAAATTACGTCTATCTGGAGTTGTTTATTTGGAGCTTTGTTCAAAAGGAATGCGATGCAGATGGGGACAGAATAAATCCATGGTGAGAAGCAAAGGGGGACAACAAATAAGAAGGCAATACCGAACTCTGTTCTTCAGGGAGCACGTTAATATTCTCACCTAACAACGTGTCCCTTCAGTGATAATACACTGGAAAAAATTCAAAATCATATTAATATAAATAAGGGGTAGCTGTTACCGGAGCTCAGTTTAAATGACAAAGCTCTCTATTAACGTAATTCATCAGTAACCTCTTCCCTGGATGTGTATATCTAATTTGCAACTAAATTATTTGGGGGGGTTATGCTATACATGACCCTGACCTGGTGCTGCAGTACTTTTACCCCCAGAGAACCAGGGGTGAGGAGCAGGCTCTCTTCTGAACCATTGCCAAATGCCGCGGTACAGCAACTTCAGTCCTTGATCAGGCAAAACCTCCTGTAAAAGGCAATGGTTATTTGCAGAGAGAGTAAAGAGCGAGAGATCAGAGCTCCGCTGTGCGGCACAGCCACGAGAAATTACACCGTGTCTCTCTGTCCAAAGACGGAGAACGCCACTTACAGAAACCACAGCAAAATTGGTCGAGTCATCCTCCATCCATCACAACGTCTGCAGCTTCCTTCTCAAGGCGGGCAAGATGGCGATAAAAACGGCGTGAGCATATTAAAGTGTGTCTTTTTCCTGAGCCGCAAATAAAGCTGGCTGCAGGATCTGCCTCCCCAGGAGTAAATGCCAAGAAGAAATCCAGAGAAAACAAAGGGAGGTAGTTAATCGAGTGATGCCCACATCCCTCAACAGACATAATCCTACAGAATGGAGCATGCAGTTCCAATCTGGCGCTGTTTACAAACACGATGCAACTGGCATCGTATCAATATTGTCATAACAGGTGAGCACACGTATAGCCTGGGGGGGGAAATAGCACTTTTATTGACTGACAGATTGCAGTACTACGTTACATTGCACATTCCATTAAAAATGGAGTAAGCCCTGCCTAAAATATGGCGGTGTGCAAAGGTTAGCGGTACAGTGGTCATTTTATCAAGGTTAAGGCAACCCTGTAAAGCTTTGCTGGAACAGCTATGTTGGTTATGAATGTTAAATAAATAAATAAATACAAATTGTATCTCAAAGCCAGCTTAGTTCTGCCAGGGGAACGCCTAGGGTAGATACAGATATGCTTTTATCAGCTCGGTCGGGCTGTTTGAGGAAATAGCGTAACAAAAGCAGCATCTATATCTGTATCTTTACTGCAGGGCTCAGCAGACACGCCATGCCAGCACAGCTGCTGCAGCAGCACTGCTTCCACGATAAATCACCCCTGATGCAAGCTGTATGCATGTGTGTATGTATGTGTAGATAATGTGTGTATGTACGTACATATCCTGACTCTCAAGTCCCGGTTCCAGCCGTGGCCACAGCCTTCGACCGCTTCTGGGGCACGCACAGTCCCCAGCAGCTCCTGACAGTGGTGACAGTCACTCCACCCGCTGCCACCTCCCTTCACTCCGCACTTCTGGCCTGCCTAAAACCAGATCGATAAAGTAACAAATGGATAAAAAGTTATTATGCACATGTAAATTTGACACTTCAGCACTGCATATTTTGTGGGGATCTGAATTACACCTCTGCTAATTATACGTCTAGTTTTCCTCACTCTGACAACTTCATGACTGGCATTTTGTTTGCCTCTGATTTCTGCACTGAGCTTCCATCTCTCAGCAACCAGTGCTCGAGTGCTCATCCAATATCATTACTCATCAAATACCATAGAGAGGAAACGTTCTGTGTTGTCAAAAACAAGGGCTGAAAGAAGGCACCATGAAAGATTATATCAGTGAAAGACCTTCAAGGGACATTGTGGAATAGCCAAATAAGTCTGGATGGGATGACTTCCTTGTCTTGCAAAATTTTTTCAAATGTTTTGGGTTTGGTTTTTTTCCCTTGCATCCTGATGAAAAGGCATTTGGAAAAAAATAGAGATCAGATATTTCTCAAAAATTACTACTATACCAATCAGAATATGTATCCCAAACAAGAAAGATTGGAATTAAATCCCCACTCTGCCTCTTTCAGACCAGGAACTTCCCTTTGAAACCCATTCCCTCTGAGAAACACGTTTCATAAATAAGTCCAAAAAAAAAAACATCGGCAGGCTCTTTAACTTACCTTTGACATAAAAATTCTGCTCTGGGCTATCAGACAAGGAGGAATATGATAGCAACTCACATTTAGGTTAGAAACATGTATATTTAAAATAATCTTTCATTGAAAGCAGAGCCAGCCCTGAGTGGAGGCAGAGCTGACCATTTCTTCACCTGCCTGTGCTCATGCCTGTGCGAAGGGGGATGTCCTAAAACCTGCCTGTTCCTGTCCCCCAAACAGCAGCACAAGAGTGAAGCTCTTACAAGCCTCGACTTCCCCTCCCATGCCCCTTGCACCTTCCCTGGTGTCAGGATCTGGCCACTCTCCCCAGAACGACAATGCTCAGGTCAGCTTCAGGTGCTGAGCAGCTCTGAGCCAGCTCTGGGGTTACATTGGCTCAGTCATCCTAACCGGCCAAGCAGAGCTCAAGTCTCCCAGGGAGCTTTGCTGAAACAGTAATTAATGAGAAACTGGAAATATTTCTCCTACTTGTTACGTCAGCAGCATGTACGTGGGCCCTGCATGTGCTGAAGAGCAATGATGAAACATCTGCAGAGTGTTCACACATACGTCACTCCACCTTTTTAGACACTACAAGCCAATGGTGCTAGCAAAAGCTTTAAAATCTCCCCTGGGTTCATAAATGTGAGGGCCTATATAACTCTTAGTATCCCTTAAATTCTACCTTACATTTGGATGGACCCAGCACAGCGTTTCTTTCATTGACTACATGTTACACGGAGCCATAAGACTCCTTGGATGGAGCGCAGTTGGGAATGCACTTTAGGGGAAGCAAATTATGACACTGCTCATGAACACGGACAGAGAACACCAACGTTTAGATGACTGACAAAAACATATCTACGACACATGGACACCCTTGTCCAGTTATAGCCAGCCATTTCTCAAGTACTCCTGAGCTTGGGGCTTTGACAGCAAATGGACAAGTGGAGAGTGGGATGGGAAAATACCCACTGTCTGGGAAGATGCTCTCTGTTAAGCAGAATGCACCGATATTTCTTACAGGAGAGAGAAATGCTTCCTTGGCTTCTCCTTTAATACAGCTAAGTCTGGTGGGAGGAACCAGGAGAAGAAGGACCCTGGCCCAGGTGTTGCGCTGTGCCGTGCAGCTCACACACGGTCCGTGGTCATCGTTGCTGTTGGTTTTCAGAAGCCTGATCATTCTTGCAAAAAGGCTGCTCCCATAAAAAAAAACCCTCCAATGTGTAGAACAGATGGAAAGCATGAAATTGTGCATGGAAAAGTGGGAGGAAGATTGCCAAAAAGTTGCTTTTCAGTTAGTAATTTCTTCCAAAGTCTGGAAAAAAGTTAACCTATAATATTTCTGCAGTCACTTCAGAACACTTCATGTTCTTAAAATTCATGGAAATTATAATTTTCAAAACAGCGTTTAAAGGCCACATTGGATTCCAGACTTTTTTAAGTCATGAGACAGAATAATCGGCTGGATCACGACAGATAAGGCTAGAAGGAGCCAAAACTGAAGTTGAAAGATATCTCCAAAAGCTCCGGTAGGATTTGGTCCAGAGATTGCCTTGTACTCTAGCCATCCTAAAGGCTGCTGGCAACAACATAGTACGATTTCTCTTTTTTCACAGTGAGAGTCACATGAATTGATAAATGTTGCCTCATTTGAAAGCCAGGTGCTTAGTCCCTGCCTCTAATAACAGTCCGCAGACTGATGACTGATTAATTGACAGGCATTTTTGGGATACGTAGTGATGAATATCAAAAACAAAGTGAAATGTCAGCAAGTGAATGAAATATATTGCAAGGCTTACGTGGATTATGAGAAGTTGTATTATCAAACAAGAGAACGAAGTCAAGGGATAAGCAAGTGTAGAATCTTTTTGGATAGTGATAATTAAGTCCAGGGAGATAATTTTATAAATGTAGATTTAACAGCTTTACTCAGATTCTCATCTTTTCTTGTGTAACCAGTAGGTTTATTCAGAGATCCTGTTAGTAATCAACTCAAGTAGAAGTGGCAACGTGAGTAGAAAAGGGGCTGCACAGAGGAATAGTTAGGTTGAAGAAAAGCAAAATTACAATTTCCCTGCTGCTTGCTAATGACTTAACGACCTCAAATGTGATCCAGAGGGGGTTGGAAAAGGAAGCTGTCTTTTGAAATTCAAGGAGGAGTTTCATATCTGTTATGCTAATTTCCAGACTCTAATGTGACCAACTTTATATATAAACAACAAATTCATCTGTCATTTTGGGCTCAAGTTGCAATCTTTTTCAGTAAAAAAATATCAGCAAGTAAGTAATAATGTTCCTTAGGCTAGAATTGTGACCCTGGTGTCATCCAGAAAACAAGCCGCGTTAATCACTGAGCCGCAATGCCATGAAAATACACACTTCTTTTTATGAGCAGTCGCCTGTTCTTATGTACCTCCTACTGGGTGCGTCATATGCACCATCTTACATTTATAATGAGGCTGGCCAGAAAAGAAGAACTCTGCTTAACAAAATGGTTCATATTTCACCGCTGAGTTTTGCCTGTTGTAAGGATGAGCTGGAACAACTATGCACGGCTTTGGGAAGGGACAGGAGAAAAACGCGGTGGCAAGATAATTGCTGCGGATAGCCAGTGTTAAATCACCATTCCTTGAGATGCCTGATTTCCCAGCAGTTCCCTAGCCACGATGCTGTGCGATCAAAATTCCCCTCTGCATGTATAAATGAAATGACTGGCTTCCAATTTGCAGCCTCCAGACCCCTAAGGAGGACATGGAGTGATTTTAAGTTGTCCGAGAAAGGGGATTACAAAAGCAAGCTCCTATACTCTATATATGGCTGGGTGGGGAGTTTTTTGGTGTCCACAAATTGCTAGAAACTGAAATTCTCCAAATGAAGTTTTGAACAGGCTAATGGGAGTGGTAACCACCAAAATCATGAGGCTTGACCTGGGGTCTCATAAAAACAGTGCAAGTGCCAAGGGCTCCCTCAATCTTTCTGCTGCGCACACAAAGCCAGAACCTGAGGAGCCTTTGTAACAGACATCTCCTTGAAACATTTGCCTAAAACTTTTAATTTCGACAGATGAGAATTGCCCTACATCAAAAACTTTCCAATCACCTGCAATAAACACACGCATACACAGTTTGCACAAAGCACTTAAATCTTTGCATTTTATAAGCTTAGAATCAACAATTCAACAGGAAAATTGAAAAAAGCCTCAGTATAGTGAGAGACTATAACCGAACAGAATTATCCTCAAGTATTATGAGAATAAATATATACTCTTTTTAAACATTGTAAAGTCCAATTTCATATTTAAGCAATTGTTTCATTATAACAGCGCTTAAATACCTATAATTACATGTTGGTTTCTGTTGTTCAGAACATTTTATATGCACACGTAAAGCAAACGCTCAGCTATAAATCCCAGGCAGCGATTATTTTTAATAGTGCAATTATTTTCTCATCATAATCACTGGGGTACAATTCCTCTTAAACTATTCAGCATTCCATGAGAAAGTTAAGTGAAAAATCAATCTGATTTACTTTAAGGTAAGGGCTGCCCAGCTCTGCTCTCTCCCCCTCCTCTGCTCAAATAAATATAAATGTGTATTAGCTATGGGGACAATCAATGAAATTATATTAAATTTGCAATTCAGCCAAGTGTCTGCAAATTCAACTAATTATTTATATTTTGAGTCATGTTGATGCTGCTGTTATTAAAAAGCTCAACAGCCCATCTCTCTAGTGCAAGCAATATCTGAGGCTTTTACACCTCCATTTCATTAAAGTTGAAACATTTTGTGCCTAGTTAAGTGGTTTAGGTAGCTTTCTAATTATTTACTGGAAATTGTGAAAAAAAGTTTGGTCTCCTGAAATGCATTTTATAAAGTAGCACGTTTTCAATAGGTGCCAATAGCTTAGTACACATGCTGTATAAAAAGATTTGGATGTTTGGACCTTTTCAAATCATAACTACCTGTGTTTACTTCCCATAGGACTTCTCTGAAGAGCTTTTGGTGGAGGTCAGAGAGCAGCGGGTCCCTCCAGACCCTGCACAGCAGGTCCTCCTCCAGGAAGCTGTGTAAAAAAACCCAAAAACCCCATCATTCTCCCCATTCTGGCAGTAAGAAAGCAATTAGCATGATGTTAGCAAACCCTGACAGGGTTGAGGAAAGCCTGCCCAAAGACTGCAGGGCAATGAATTTCAACCCGCAATATGACAAATGCTGGTGCAAATACATCAAAATTGATTCAAATCCACAAGGATGAGTTCACCACAAAGACCTACCCTCTCACGGTTGCTAAACGCTCCGCGACATTTGTCAGAGGAGTGTAGGTAACAACCTCACTTCTGCTTGGCAGATTACATTCTGCCTCCATGAACTCACCTTTAAAATTTCAAACTGCTTGCACGTTATTCATTTCCTGTTTCAAAATGTCCATTATTAGCAAGAACGACATTTCGGTAGAGAGAGAAATTATTTCAATGTAATCCGCAAATCAATTTGTAAGGATTTCAGCAAAGCAATTAGGGGAATTTCTGGACTACAAACACTGTGTAATGTGAGATTTCATCTTGACAGATAGACCTGTCAGGATTTCCATCCAAAAATGCAGCTGCGTTTCCCTCCTCTCCACCGCACCTTTTCATGAGTTATATCTGAAAGTTTTGTTCTTTCCTGTATTTATTATTGGTGCCTTGGCACTTTTCCCAATTTTATTCCATTTTAAACCTCCTGTTGTCCCACTGAGCAAAACAGATGTCAAGCAGGGCTGGAGAAAAAGGACAAATTGGTGCCATATCTACAGTGCTCAGGAGCCACCAAAGAGAAATGCGAACGCAATTAAACCTCTAAAACAGCCCGAGTGCTCATTGGGCCGGGGAAAACAAGACTGACCAAAGCTGAGTTTGGGTACATCATGCAGTCTGCAGGATGACAACCAGTCTCAACGTTTCCTAACAAAATAAGCAAAATGCAGGATCACACGTTACAAGCTCTGCCAACTGCCCCCAGGGCATCATTTTAGGAAGCTAGATGGCTGCTTTTTTTTTTTCTTTTTAGCTTTTTTCCTTCTTTCCCTCTAAGTGCAGTGAATTCATAGCTGTGTTCCAGTTTCTTTTGAACTATGCACCAGAGACATCATAAATAACAACCTTGCTGCCATCTCATTAAGGCTCAGAAATTTTCCAGCCATTAAAAAACTGAATTCTTTTCACATTTGCAGGTTGTGCTGTCTCACTGGCAGCTCCCTCTGAAAGGTTCCCTGACATCCCAAGCTTAGTGCAAATAAAATCAGAACCTTAATTCATTCTCTGTCTTCTCCCCCAGTTCTTTGTTAGAAATGTCACATTCACAACGCTGTGTTTTTGACCCCATATCTCAAGGGTAATCTCCAGTTCCCCCTTCCCTCTCTTACAGCCCATGTCAATCAAATCTGTTAAGATCTATTATTTTTCTTTTCCTCCTTGGAGGCGGTCGTGTCCCAGTTTGATTATTGCACTTTTCCTTCTGGGGCCCTTCTTCACTGTAATTTTTTCCAGTCCAAACCAGTCTTCCTTGCTGCCTTGCAAATCCCCTCAAAGCTAGCTGGTAGGTTAGTTTAGACAGTAAACTAAACTTAGTTTAAGTAATTAAATCTTGCACTTGTATAAAGAAATGTCTTATGAGAAGCCGGCACCCAGACACCGAGCCTAGCTCTTGTTTTGACCTGCGTGTCCCTGCATCGTCTCGCTAGGGTACGAAAGAAATTCATGAAGTATTTAATCAACTTCCAGAGCTTTTGTGTTGGAAACAGAAAAAAACAGAACAGCTGAGCTGGTCAAAAGCATCCAGCTGGGATCCTCTTCCCTAAGCTTCAGACACAGTCATGCCCGCTGCGCTGGGAAGGAACGCAAGCACAGATAAACAGAACATTCAAAATAATTAGATACCCACAACACTGCAAATTACTTAAATAGGGGCTTTCACACTCTGAAAGAGTGGGATGGAGCTGTTCTTGACAGATTTTTCGTGGCTGCGTCTGAACTGACTATTAAACCAAACAACGGAGCAGAAGAGTGAACTCAAGGCAAGAGCAGCCTGCACCATCCGTGCAGTCAGAAGGAAGTTCTCATTTCCTACGTACGCCATGTTGCAGCCCTTACACACAGAGAGCATGTGGCCCTTGGGAGCAAAGCAGAGGATACGTTGTGATAGGGGAGTGGGGACAGTTCCAGGTGAGCTGCCGGAAGCACAGGAGATTTGAAGGTAATATCAAATGGCAGATGGAAATCTAGCATCCACGGGCCAATGTGAAATGCAAAACATTACAGAATTAGCAACTAGAAGTTCCCCAAACATCCAGAACTTCTAGCGTCAGGATACTAGAGGAGGCCACCTGGAATATTTGCTTCTATTATAATCCAAAGTTATTGCTCAAGTAAAATACATCTTTACACACCAAGTGCCTGGAAAGACAACTTTTATCATTGCTCGTTGTCATTGCAGGCAAGCTTGGAGAATCCAGCTGAGACAATGCTCTCAATATACACTACACAAAGTAGGAGATACAATCCACATGGTATAGATGGATACAAATGGGCCAGAGCTGCGGTTAAGGAGGGATGGTTCCCTCCGCCTTACAGGTGAGGCAGGTCGGCAATTTGCCACAGATCACCAGGGAAATCCATGGCCACATCTCGAATTGAACATAAACTCTCCCTGGCTCTGCAGCATGGTGGCAGAGTGGCAAGAAAGGTGACGTTCAGTGGGTCAGCACTAACAGCAGCAACGGGGTTGTGCCTGCTAAGCCAGCATGACTCTGGTACATTTATTAAGAAGGGAAAATGAATGCATTTCGCTCAGTCTTGTCCCAACATTTCCAGTGTGACCCCACACCAGGGCTTGTCTGCCTGCTGCTGGCACACAGGAGCTCGCAGCTCCGTCAGTCACTTCCCATTCCCCCACCTCATAGGAAGGCATTTTCCTCTGCCTTTGAACAGCCCTGCAAGTAAGTCTCCTTTATTCATAATAATGTCAAGCTCTTCCTAAAATTTGTCTCTTCAGATGAAAAACAGGCATATGCAAATACATTGTGAAATTAGCAGCTTTCCATACAAAACCAAAGCCACAAGCTTTCCAGCCTTGCCCCGGACTCCGGAATCAGAGGTCTTCATTTTTCACTTGCTCCTGTTATGCAAAAAATATCATGTAATTTAAGTTTGGGAGGAAATGAAAGCGAAACATGACTGCTTGTGTCAGAAGCTGTCCCCTGCCCACCACCAGCACAACATGGGCAGTTGTGCAGCCCTGCCTCCACAGTCAAGCTCATCAAGAGGAGCAAAAAGCATCACAGAGAGATGAAGAGATTAATGGAGCAGGAAAAGCCGGTGTCCACAGCAAAATCTGTTACTGCAGCTGCACCACTTCAGAGCTTTAGACAGCAAATTGTGTATTTGCACCCTTCCCCACAACTTCCCAGGGAGAGCACGCTGTTTTAGAGGTGTGACCAGGGAAGTCTAGGTATAGGCTCAGCCCCACCAAAACGTCACTGTAAATGGATGGAGAGGTTTGCAACCAGGTTGAAATTCTGGAAGTGTTTGGCCTTAGGCTCACATCTGGCATTAAACTCTGGCAGTTTCTGGTAAGCAGGCAAGACTCATCATACCATTTTCTCATCGTATCTTAATGGTCTTCCCATCATCTCCCAGTTCACCAAGGCAAAATCCTATTCCACCTACCTCTACTGGGACGTGAACCTTCTTTTCCTGGCAGGATTACTCACCTAGCCCCCTTTTACTATACTTTATCATGCAAGCTGAATGCTGTACCTGCTTACACAGCCTGAAGATGTGACTCTGCAGATTTTCATTATTCTCTTTGCAAACCACTCTGTATTCTTTTGTAACGGAGGTAGATAAAACTGTTTTCCCCCTCCAGGCCCTAGAGTATTTTCATTTTTTAAATATTGAGTAAAACAAATAAAAAATCATGTTTAGTGACTGCTTTTACCTATACTTATGCCTAAGATATGCCATTTTGTGTGCATTAATGAGAAATATGTATGTCAGAACACAGAAGTAGTAAGTTTTGCCCACAGTCCATTGTGACAAAGCATTTATTTCTCACTGTATTCAGCCACCATCTGTGGCTCACCGTGCAACCTGACAGCTGCCACTGGTGGTGTGACCTCCTGAGCAATCCTCGTTAGTACGGCTTCTTAGCCTATCATTTAAGAAAAAGAAATGACTACGGAATGCTCCCCAAATGTGCACCTCTCCCTACAAATAAAATTCAAGGGATGAGGCAAAAGACAGAACATCTGGCAGAAAACGGTATATTTTGTATGTTAATCAGCAGTGGAGAGCAAATAAAACACGTTCTGGAAATAGAAAATTGACTTCTTCCAAATCAGTAGAGACTGTAAGAATATATGCCTACTCTGAAAAGGAAAATCAAGTGACTGACCCTGCACACGAGAGCATCCCCAGTCACAGGCAAGGTCGCTCCCCAGCCTGGGTGCTCTTCAGCAGGCGGAGGAAGCACGCCGTCTCCCGCGAAGGCTGGGGTTCCTGGATAAGGGAAGGGCCTTCCCTCCCGTATAGACTTCAGGCGTTATTTAAGGTGGTAAGGTCAAAAAAGTGTTTTGCCTTTTTGACTTTCTCGTTTGGTGTCTTTTTAGGCTCTTTGATGCTGTGTCCTTGGAACTGAAATCTCAAAAAGCAACTACAGGAAACTGAATTTTTATTCTTCTCCAGTCTTTTGTCAGGAACAAACTTACTTAACTGAACTACCTGTGGAGAAATAGAAAGCGACACTTCAATCACCCATTCCAAATCAGAAACACAAGGTAAAGGCCAAACAACTGGGAGTGTGCTCAAGGATCATAAATTTCTTTATGCGTCTCCATTTCTCTAACAAGCTGAAAGTACTATTAAAAAAATTAAAAATAAAAAAATGCTTTCCTTTAAAGCAAATTCTGAAATGGCAGAAAGAAATTAATAAAGTGCCCAGACTACTGTTCTGTGCATGTTTTCAGTGCTCATGAAATATATTGAACTGACAGCTCTGTAAAATAAAAACTTGTGTGGCTAGGAAGAGCTGAACAGGAGACAGAATATGCTCCTTGCTTAGCTCCAGATATGCCTCTTTAACCCTAACATATTAGGGGAACATATCTAGAGGGGAAAAGATAGTTCAGTCATCATGTCAGAAATTAATCAAGTATCCAAGTACCCATTTTGGATATCCAAGTATCCAAATATTGTTTGTCATAAATGATTAGGTTGCATTTAAACCATTAACAGGAACAGGAGCTCCTTAGTCAACCAAATCTGCCAAGCAAAAGATATTTTTGTTGCTTTGTTTGGCTGTGTAATAATTTGCATATTACAAATTGTGAATAACTACTCATGATTATAAAATAATAATTAAAACACATTTTTTTTTTTATTTTTATTTTTTTTAAGTTTTATGGCCTCAATCCAAAATCATTTGCTGCAGCACATAAGCTAGTGTATGAAATTTGCTGAAGCCAGAGTTTCGCTTCGGCTGTAAAATCACAAGTCTAGAATACAAAACACAGCGCTCAAATACAGAGACATTTATGAACCTTAAATACCTGTGTTTAGAGACTATGAGATCTGTGATGCTCAGAACAAGAGAAAGCATTTACAAAGTATACACAATCCTATTCTTTGGTCGATCAGTAATTATAAAAATGGTTTATATTCGGGGCATTTAATCTCATCTTCAAGATCCCTCGTAGAGGAGTATGGTGATAAAGCATGGGGCTTGCTTTGGCTTTTGCAACGCTGAAATCAATCAAGTATCTGTATGCAGTCCAAAGGGACGATAAATCATGTTTGTCACACCTACAACCAATTTTCTGAAAACGAAAGATGTAACAATTTGCAGAACCTCAGATGCCCTATATTTATCCTTTCTCTGAGCGCTAAAAGTGAAGACAGAATCCACTCCTCCCTTTTTTTTTTTTTAATAAGCCTTTTTTTTAATAGACTTTTTTTTTTAGTGGTAGATTTCTTACTACAGCTGAAGCTTTTGCTTGAGGCAGAAGATATTTGAAGTGTTTGAAACAGAGCGCTCTGGGCTCCATGGAGTGGCCTAGACTATACTTCAGATAAATGAAGTTATTATATTAATCTCAACATTCATCATGAAGTATGACAAAGTTTAAAATGCCTTAGATTTGTTATGAAAAACAATATTATGAAAAATCTTTCCTATTATAACTGTTTAATTTACTACCTCCTTCTACATATATATTCTAGTCACAAGACATGTTTGTTTTCTTTGTTGGTAAATATTAGAACAATATGAGAGATTAAATTAGAAAAAATATGTGCTGTTGCGAACTCTTAGTTACAGAATTACTTGCTTTCACTGCATTGCCTAGATAATTCTATACACCCTAATAAATATCCACGCAGGTCAGTCTCAAGCACAGATCCTTATCAGGCAGATGCGTTTGAGGCATCTCAGTTTCTGGAGCCAAGAAAACACAAGGAAGTCATTTTCTCCTCATTGTGTCCAGCCGCCTTTGGTTACCCCCAGCCGAAATTACCAGGTACCCAATTACAGCCGAGTTAGCTGGCAGCAGCCTTCATGCCGGTTCGAGGTGAGGTGTGAACTCGTGCCTCTGGGTGTGGAGTGAGGCTCATTAGCCGCACTGTAAGAGGGACTGAGCAAGTCTCTGGAGCACAGGGACTGAAAACACAACTTGAAGTCTGGGGTAGATACAAAAAAGACATAGGAAGAAGAAATATCAGAGGCATAGAAGAACATCCATGTGCAGAAATATTAAACACGGGAGGACTCTCCAGTTTAGGAAAGCAATAACCGAGGAAGGACAGCTAGGAGCTGTTATATTGAGAAGGTGAGAAGAACAGTTAGTTGCTGTTTCTCATCGTACAACATGATACAATCAGGCACCGAGCTTAAAATAACAAAAAGGAAGCATTTTTTCACATAATACATAATCAATTCATGGGAACTATTGTTACACAAGCATGTGAAGGTAAAAAATATAAATTACTTCAAAAACTGTTCTAAAAATTCATGGACTGCCCAGAGGGGGATCACTGCCCACTTGTCCTCTTCCTTTTCCCAAGCATACGGCCGGTTACAGCTGCCAGGGATGAGATATGGACTAGGAAGCTATAGGACTCACTCACTTAGCTTCATTAGGTAGAAAGCACTCATCTCAATTCAAAATGCTCAGGGACTTCAAAGCAGCAGCAATAACAATGAAAATTTAAGATCTGCCTATCAGAATAAATAATATACTGAACAGGCAATAAGTATATATCAAGCTTGTTATTGCCATTCTATGCTATGAGAATTAGAGCTGGGATTGAGAGATTGCAAGCAGCTCCACTATTTCTTACCTGAATTACAGAGCTTCTTTCAAACAGGTCTTTCAAAACAGAAGGAATCATGACTGGTTTGTGTGCGTAATATTTACTTATTTTTATTTGCATTGAAACAAGCAAAGAAATCCAGGCTCTAGATGTCCTTGCCATCACTCATAAATGCAATTTAGTGCACCAAAGCCCAGTATGTTAAAATAATCTTTATAAATAATTATGAACTGACACCTAAGAACTAACATAGCTGAAATGACAAATTAGAAATGTCATCTCATGATGTGCATTAGCCCAGTGTCACTCAAAGCCAATGTATTTTTACTCTTATCAAATTAGAATTGCCAGCTACTGTGGATTTTTTTTCCTGAACAAGCTAGAGCTGAAAGCTCTGCAAAAAGAAGCCTAACTCTAAAGCATTTCTTTTGGAGCAATCCATAAACCATCTGCATGTGCCATTGATGTTGGACATGGGAGCAGGGCTGCTGCGTGCCAAAATGCTCACACGGCAGAAGTGGGTCTTTGGAAAACAAAACATAAAGGCTAATACATTTTCGTTTATGTGCATCGGTGAAACCTTAAAATGAATGTCCTTAAGGTTGTTATCACCAGCTGGAAAGGTGCAAACAGTTTGCAATTCAGCCTGCACACCTGCCTAAAGGTCTTTTATAAGCTGACAAAAAGATTACAAAGGTGAGTGAAGAAGACTTGGACAACAATAAAACAAATAACCGAGCTGTTCTTTTTCCAGAAGTCCCAGGCAAGGGAAAAGGTAGAGCTTTCTGGATTCTGAGAAGAGCAACATCATGAATGGAGGTCTTTTCAGACACCAAAGCGTCCTTCTCATGTAGGCACATGTGAAACAGAAGTGCAGTACATGGCGTAGTATGTATGGAAATGATCCTTGGGGGGAAAAAAAAAAAGAATTCTCACCTGGTTTTGCCTTTTGTTCCATCAGCAGTCAGAGTTTGCTGCTGGCTGTACCTCCTCCTCAGCTAAGCATCTTAAACTCCTTTCTCCTTTCTTCAAGCAGGTATCACTGAAATTGCATTGTTTTTGCAGATGCAGAAATGTTCATACAGCTTTCCCAGGCAGTGGTTTTTGAACTGCTGTCACTCACAGCCTTCTACATTCAACATCATGAGTGGCCAGATCAGCAACAGGGGCAACAGTTACTCTCCTTTAACCATTGCTAGTTGAAATCAAGTCTATGAAATGATACTGTGCACGACAGACCCAAGCTGTTGGATCCATTTTCATTTATGTGCATCAGTGAAACCTTAAAATTAATGTCCTTAAGGTTGTTATCACCAGCTGGAAAGGTGCAAACAGTTTGCAATTCAGCCTGCACACCTGCCTAAAATTCAGAAATGCCCAGCTGGCTTCAAGGAACAGCTAGGATTCCTGTGCCTTTTGTTATCACTGCAATGTCACATCAATAATGCAAAATGAAGAGCCAGAAAGTGAGGGCCCCTATTCAAACAAGAGCTTCTGCATCGTCAAAAGATCCTGAAAAGTTTGTGAATAGCAAGAGAACTCAGACAGTAAGGGAGGCACAGACTTCAGCTCAGAGTTATTTAGCATGTAATTTGATTTCATGTGTTTTCCTGCTTTGTATTCATTGATTTCAAATCCTTCCTCAGTACCCATTTCTGCCACAATAGCTATGGAAAATTGCCAGCTCATATTGGACAGGCAAGTGGCCAGCTGAGACTATGGACATAATTAACATGTCTACTTTAACAACCCACCTCAAACCTTCAATTTATACAACAATGCATCTATGTAAAAACATCTTCTGGTCACAGTCCTTTCCATTTTTTTTCCATCATCTGCCCCTCATATTTGTTACATTCCCTTCACTCAACACTCATCACAACATCTCATAATTTAAATTGTAAGCTGGTGAGGACAAAAAATACTCTGTCTTGCTCTATTCTTGTGCTATGAGACCATGAACAATGACACCCTGCCACAATAGCTCCTCTGGAAATTAATACACATAATAATTTTATTATAACCTTTCAACCATTTCCTTATCATTTCAAAGTATATTTTTTCCTCTATTTATTAAGCAGAGCAGTGGAAGCTGCTGTCTGATTTGCATTCAAACGTGAATAAGATGCCAAGTGCTGCACCTCTTTGCACTTTGCACCGTGTGCTCCTTACAGCATGCATCTTCCATAGAGAAAAGTGTGTTGTAGCAGCAGCAGATTAAATTAATTCAGACAGTTTTTGTCCTTCAGGGAAAGACGCCTTGTTTTGGTCATGCTCCAGTCTGTCAATGGTCCAAAGTCAGAGGAAAGCAATCCGCAGTACATGGCATCTCAGTATAGCGATGGAGATCAGACATGGAAATTGTGTTCTTCTTTGGGAAAAAAACGATCTTTCATACAACATCTATTGACCAAAATGCTGCAACCTTGGTGAGTAGTTATCCTTTAAGTAACCTTCGGCTTCCCGCAGACCGATGAAGGAAGTAGACGGGTCTTCACACATTCCTGGTGCATAATTTCCCTCTTACCGATTCCCTGAACACAGAGCACACAAAATGAGACAATGACAACATGAAGTTCGTCTGAGTGTTTCGATTCCATTGAAACATGTTTCAAAGAGCAAACCTGACATCAAAAACCCATCTAGGGCGTGTTTTCCACCAAAACCCTGCTCAGAGAGAGCATGCACAATTGGAAAGCCCTGCTGCCTGCCAAAGGAAAAAAGCTCTTGGGGTGGAATCGTCCATCCATGAGTAGCTGTGAATAGTAACAGCAACCTGTAATCATGAGTGCTATGCCCTGAAATGATCACTTCATGCTATTTTGCTTATGGGCAAGGGTGTTTTTAATATTTTAATTTTTTTTTATGCTAAACAACCAGGTTTAACATCACAATTCTTTTGATGATGTGATTCTGTGCATTCATAGCAATGGAAATCTATAAAGGAAAATTTTTTTGAGATATTTGTCTTCCAATAACCATGAATTATAAACAAAGTCCCTCAGATGTCACCCACAAGACCTTCTGTTTTTCTAGGGATCTGATGGCTCTTTTTGATGCATGCAGCCAACAGCCCATGTCCCGCTTAGCTCACTACTCCACAACCAGTTCATCCACACAGAAAATAAACATATTGATGGTTTTATCCCTCCCTTCCCTATTCCAAAGCCACCCTGTGACCCCAAGGACCCGGCCAGACTCCTTTCAGTGCTAACAACTGCTCTGAATCACGAGCAACAGCAGAAGCCATTGCTAACAGAAACCTCACGCTCCTTTCTTCGCCCCTGGGAAGCTAAGATTTTACCAGTCACTTACAAACATCCTACAGAGACTAGTTTAGAAGTATAGGTTTATTAGACTTCAGTCTTCCACCTGGCAGAACAGACAGATGCAGAGTAACCCATGGCTTTAATCATTTTCCCTCTGCAGGCACAGTTCAGCCATACAGCTAATTCATGCTGTAGATTCTGCTCAGTGAAGCACTGCGAATTATCCACACAGGCAAAAAACCATTTCCAGAGAGTAGGTTTAGGTTAAGCATCATTCAAGGATTTGCGTGCTAGACTCTTACCACACTGAACCATGAAGACATTAACACCATGATACATTGAAAAGATACGCTGAACACATTTATTTATTTAGAGCACAGAGAAAAGCCAACTTTTCATTCCCAAAACAATCATTCGAAGTCACCGAGGCGAAGGGC
>NW_009203590.1:104600-106398 GCF_000690835.1 Fulmarus glacialis | reverse complement strand
TTCTTTGCACCCGGAGGCCACCTGCACCCATAGTCGCTCTCCTGGCGGGGGTTTATCCTCTAAATCCTGCTCCTGTGCCTACAACCTGCCCCCCCCGGGCCCAGCAGCAGCCCCCGCACAGCGATCCACCCTCCCGACGTCGCAGCCCTTCACCCCGCTCTGGTGTTGTTTTCGTTTAAGATTTTTCTCCCTCACCCCACCTTTTGTTTTTTTTTTTACCCCCGCATCGTGATCGCTGATTTGAGATCACAAACCCGACATTTCGGTGCCTGCTTCACAGTGCCAGGCGGGCAAAACTGCCGGGGACAATCGATTTTCCCCGCATCGTCTCACGGTGCCATCCAAAACATTTAATCAGCACGAGATCAACCTCGTTTAAGATTTTTCTCCCTCACCCCACCTTTTGTTTTTTTTTTTACCCCCGCATCGTGATCGCTGATTTGAGATCACAAACCCGACATTTCGGTGCCTGCTTCACAGTGCCAGGCGGGCAAAACTGCCGGGGACAATCGATTTTCCCCGCATCGTCTCACGGTGCCATCCAAAACATTTAATCAGCACGAGATCAACCCTTCCAGCAGCTCCCCGCTCACTTTTTTCCCAGCCTGTGAAAACACACGACACCCCGAAAATGAGGGATGCCAGGAGCAGGGGTTGGAGCTGGGTGGGAGCATCCCTGCTCGGGGCGGGTGGGAAAGGGAAGGGGTCAGCCCGGAGCAGACCGAGCGATGGGTTCTCAGTGGGGAAACCAGTGCCTCCTCCGTGGACAAACTGGTGTCCACTGGGACGGCTGTGGGAATGGTCTGTGGGACCTCCAGCATTCCATCTGCAGCCCGGTGAGGGTCAACCAGTGCAAGCAAAGGGGATCCCAGCCTGGTGCCTACCTAAAAGCACACGACGGAGTTTGGGGGCTTGTAGGCGACAGGATTAATTTGATTTTGGGCTCTCAGAGGGATTTGCTGGGTCAAAAGTTCCCTGAGCTTCAGAGGGTGCAGCCCGGTCCTTAGGTGCCAGAGCTGGGTGCTCAGACGAGGTCTCTGGGTGCAGTGAACGCATCTATAACGGGCTCCGTATTCACAGATACATCCTAAAACCCTTCCTGCAGGGAATCCCTTCATACGCAGGGACGTGCAGGCGCGGAGGTGTTGCCATCCCATTTAGTGGATGGGGACGTTGAGGCACAGTGGTGGGAGCGAGCCTGGGAAATAACTGACTCCCATTGCAAACAGCGAAGCAGCAATGGGGCTTCCCAGTCCTCTGCTCCCACCGTTGGCCCGTGGATGGTGCTGGGCATGCGAGGGGACTCTGGGAAGGGGGGGGGAAGCTGAAAAGCTGGAGCCACCCACTGATGGCACCCCAATGATGCGCCGTTTCTTCCTTGCGTGTCCCCCAGGCTCATACCCCCTGCTCCTCTGCACCCGGACAAACTCCTCGGGGTCCCGTGGTGGAGCAAAGTTGTGGGGGGCAGAGGTGGCGGTTGCGGGGGGGGGCACGTGGTTTCGAATAAAACCCACGCCCATCAATCCACGGGGGAAAGACACGGGCAGGGAGGGGAACGCCAAAGTGACGCCCGTCCCCCAAGAATGCGTGTCCCCCCTCCCTCTCCTCCTGCGCGCCTGGCCCTAATCCGGGGGTGGCAGCGGGATGCCTGGAGACAGCTGTGCCTGCCCCCCGCGGCCCTGACATCACCCACCGGCTATGAAGGCGCTTGCCTTGGCCAAGGGGTCCTTCTCCGAGGGTTTGCAGTGGAGGGGGGCGAGAGACGCCCGCGCTTCGCTTAACCCATTTCGTGCAGAGA
>NW_009203590.1:98569-104455 GCF_000690835.1 Fulmarus glacialis | reverse complement strand
TGCGATCCGTAAATACGGACAAAGAAAAGGCCCCAGCCGACCTGTATCATGGAATAACCCCGATGTTTCCCCCCTCTCAGAATCCAGCTGTGAGCTTTGTTTTCTCAGCCCCAAGTCTCTGCTGCCGGTGCCTCAAAGCAGGCAACAAAAATAGGTGGAAGGAGGGAAGGAAGCAAGCAAGCTCCAGCTGGGCTGCCCCAGATGGAGACCCAGAAATGCGCTTGCTCCCCTCGCCTCTGTTCGCTTTGCTGCTCTTGCCTCTGTGGTTGCTGCTGCTTGGGGGTTATACATCAAAACAAGTCCCAGGGAGGTCTGGCTATGCCTAAAAAGGATGCTGGCATCAGGGGAGCTGTGCTACCATCCTCTACTTCATCTAACAGCTAATTCCCCCGCTCCTGGTAACTCCCCTGCAGCTGGTTACCTTCAATGTTTTCCTGCAGAGTCAATGGGTTTGCTAAGAGCCTTTAGGTTAAACACCAGGGTGCAGCTATCCATACAGATACTGGGAACGCCACTGGGATAGTCCTGGGTTTAAATGAGTCGGCAGCTTTCCATAGCAGGCTGACTGGCACCCCAAATTTGCTGCAACGTATGTTGGAGAAGGGAGTTTCCTTCAGTATTTCCTATGACCCAGGGCTGGATATCACAAAACTTTCCCCTAAGCTGCTGCTAACGGCAAAAGAAGTGACCCCCCCCCCGGGCATGATGTTCAAGCCCCAGGGAGATGCTGCTTCCCCTCCGCTCCTCTTTCGTCCTCCATCCTGGCTGGGTAACAAGTGGGACAATGGCAACCGGTCCCAGCTTGCTGCTGGGCTTGCAAGGGGGGATAGGATGTCAGCCGGCTGCGCCCTTGAAAACGTGATCCCCTCTGGGCCGATCTGCCTGATGTTTTCACTGGAACCATCAATCAGTGCAGGAGACACGATCATATTTTATAGCCAGAGTTGCTTGTGAAACTCAAGCTCAGCGTGGCAGCCACTGCTCTGCTTGCTCGGAAGAGGAAGGCGAAGCCTGGACGCATCTTTAACCCCTTGTGATGGGTCCTTTGAGCTGCAATTCTGCAGCAGCCTCAGCTAGTTGGCTCGTGTGATTTCTTCCCTCCTCTATCCTCAGTATCTGATGCTGCAGATGCAGCGTAGGGCGTTGTTTAACGAGACTGCAAACTCTCCTCATGCTCCCGAGAAGCTCCGCAACAAAAGCAGGTGACATGCAGAGAAGCAGAGATGCGCAGAGACGCTCCTTCCCACGTTATTTCCAGCCCACAGCTACACATTCCCCCAGACTCGCTAAAAACAGACGACGGCATAAACCACAAGCAGGTCTGCGCGCTTTCCTCGACTCCCGCGGTACCCAACCCTGACTGCAGGGCCCAAGATATTCCCAACGCATTTGCAGACTTGCAGCTAAAATAAATATTGCACAAGTTGCTCCTTCTCTGCACAAATGCAAGAAATTCTCTACCCTGGCAATGCCTATCAATCAGCAGTGCTGCTGCCATTAAGCTCAAATCAAAGCAATGCTCTGGCCAGATAGCCCAGCTCTGGCTTCAGAAAGTTTATCCCGGTGTCCCGGTTCCTTTGTTTCCCCTCTCCTTGGGGAGCTTGTTCCCGGCCATGGTCCCACTGTGCGGTGCTGTTCTCCGGGAATTGCTCTGGTGGCTTCGGTTACGCTTGCCCAGGAACAAAGCGGCTCTCCCTGACAGGCAAGCATCCTCCCCGCAGGGGGAAGAGGAGCCTTGCTATTGAGACGAGGGGCATTTGGGAGGCCTCAAGGACGTTTTTACAGCCCAGCCATGCCAGGCTGATGGATTGCTGATTGGAAATTAGATTTCCAAAGCTGGAAGCAGTCGTAAGTGTTGGAGAAACGACAGCTCCCACAGGGAATGAATGCATGCAAGGGGAGGTCGCGGCTGAGGTGGAGACAAGTCCCTGGGAACCGATCTGGGACAGCTACACGCAGAGATGCTGGGCGCCCGCTCCGCACGGCGCAGGCTCTCTGCACCCCTGGGGCAGAGAGGTGCAATGTGCGATCGCTGGCCCTTCTGCACCGGGCGCCGGCTGCCATGTAGTTCAAGAACTACAGCAGCTACAGCGATCAAAAGCAGAGCCTGAAGTATACATATATACGCAGGGAGCGCACTAATTAGCTAAACTGAATTTTTGACTGGGAGAAGGGGGTGCCCCAACCCCCTCGCTGAAGACCTGTTCTGCGTGGACCCATCCCTCCTTCGGCACAAGGACCCCCGCACCGCGATGCTCGAGGGTGCCGAGGTTTCTCGGCGCAGCCCTGCCCGCCCTTCTCCAGACGCCAAAGGTGTCTGAGATTTGCAATCCCTGTGCGTGCCAGCCCGTGCAGCCGCTGTATTCGCAACGAGATCTCGCTAGCAAACGGCGGATTATAAATGAATAAATCTGTCGAAGGAAGAAATTGAACGCACACCGAGGAGACGAGCTGGAAGCAGTTTCAACGCTGTCAAAAATAGGAACTGGCTGATTAAATCAGGCCTGATTTCCAAGAAGCTGACTCCAGGACTGTGCAGTCTTGCACCCAGACATGCCAAGGACTTGCAAAGTCACAAGTTTGTGGCTTGGGGAGCTGACACCAACAATAAAATATTGTTGGCTATGGCCAAGCTGCTGCTCCCTGCCCTGTCCCACACCTTTTGGGTGCCATCCTGCTCTCCGCCTTGCACTGGGCTGAAAAGAGGGCTTTAACGTCAAATAGATAAATGGCTCTTGGAGCAGGATTTCTTGTTCCCTGTTGAGGGGCAGAGACTTACTGAATATGGAAGGAGAAGGGAAGGAAGAAGGAGGGGAAATAACTGTCTTTTCCTTCTGCTTTGGCTGATAAAATGGGAACTGCCTGGAGTTGTTTCGCAGCTGGTGTGTTTTGAGCCCCTCAGAGGACGTAGGTGCCCACCGAGCCCCTGGATCCCGACTAGGACATGATCCATGTCAAGCAACATAGCTTGGGATCTGTTCCCGAAGCCCATTCCTGGACCAAAACTCCCTGCTGGCTCTGAGCATCCCCGGCCCCAAACGATATGGTAGCAGGGCTGATTTACTACTGCCCAGGCTGTGGGGAAGGCGATAATTCCTCGGTAACACCTGCATTTATGGTGGGCTCGGCCGGGCTGCCTCCCCCGCTTGTCAGCTCCTTTTAACCGCAGCTGATAACTTGTCAGAGGCTCTTGACATTGTTTTTTCCCCGAGCCGGGCAATGTGGTGAGCAGCTGCATGCGGGGAAAGTCTCATCTTTCTGCTCCAGCCAGGGAGAGCCCGCCAGTAACCTCTCCACCTCCCGTTTTCATTACGAACACTAAGACTTTGGCACCACTTCAGACTCTCCCTCCTGTCCCGGGGTGGGGGGGAAGCCAGCTGTGATGCCTTCTCACAGCCTGGGAAAATAGTTCAGGGCTCCGCTTTTCCCTGAGAGCCCTGAAATTCGAGTGGCCAGCGCTCTCGCTCCCCCCTCCCTCCTCCGTCCTTCTCCCCTTCGTTTTCCCTCCCCTTTTCTCCCCCTAACCTACACAGCCCTTGTTTAAAATTAAGCACTTTTCCTCCCTCATTAGGGGTGAGATCAGGGCACCCAGCCCATACCCTACAGGGAGCCTCAGTGCCCCGTTACATCCCACCCCTATTTCTCCTAGAAATATTAACCCATTCCTTCTCCACCCCATTATTTTGGGGACAGTAATTCCAACAATGCCAAGATAGTCCTTAAAATTACACTTTCCTTTTCCGCTTCACTGCAGCCGTACCTGTACGGTGAGGATGAGGGCTGCTGCTGGGCATAGGTTCCTATACCTCTTCGGGGATGCAACTCCCAAGCAAAGAGCCCACATCTACGGACCTCTGAGACCTCTCAATTAATAATTAAGTTTATCAATGTATCTCAGTCTTAAGTACCATCATGCTGTTTCCCCATGACAGATGAAAACGTTATTTATCCCTGTTTAATAGATGAGGAATTGAGGTGCAAAGGGATTTCACAGGTTCCCAGTACAATAGAGTAGGGCCAATGGACATGAACCTAGTTCCTACAGCTACCCACGACCACTATTTCAGTAAGCTTATCCTTGTTTTACCACTGAGGAACTCCCCCAAGACATCACAGACAGTGATTTCTGTAATTGAGGCATGAAACCATGGTGCAAAGTCACCTATTTCCCCAGCAGGGAGTCGAGGGACAGCCAGGGCTGCTGTTTTCAAACTGGATTCCCCAATTTTGCAAATAATTGGCATCACACCCAGGTGATGGATGCTTGTGTGCAAAAAAGGCCATGCAAATGGACTATCTATGCAGTAGAGACCTTTGAAACATCTGTCAGCACCTCCAGGCGATGCCTTGCTACGCCCATCTTTATGCAAAATAACACTTTAATGCTACTTGGCAAACACAGGACCCAGTTCTCACCCGAGGCTGTTGATGCTCCTGCAAAATGCCACCGAATCAGAGTAGTGATGGTTTACACCCATTTTGTACTACAGAAAGCTGTAGCACAAGATGCAGTCAATAGCCAGCGTACGGAAATAAAGCCTCTTCATGTGGGCACAGCATTAACTCCTGCCCCGGGTGCACTTAGCATCAAGAAAGAAGGGTGGCTGCATCCCACCGTGCGGAGAGTTGGACACAGGGTATACTCGAGCAGTTTGGGAAGGAAATGTGAGTGTTAACAACACAAGTTTTACTAAGATAAAGTACCTCTTCTTCCTCTGGGTTTCTCCTTTTTTGTTCTACAGGAGGGAGGTGGCTGCTCGAGAGGCCAGAGGTCTCTCCAGGTCTGAACCTTCTCTCCAGCAGGGACTGCGGGTAGAAGCTTTGGATGTGCATCTCAATCCCATGCAGCGGATGATTTGGATTAGCGATTTGTCACAACCCCCTCAACTCATGGGGTTTCAACGATGGGAAAGACACACAGATGTAAAATCTCACTCGTGCGGCTTTGATTCGAGGTTGGATTGACAACCGTGTGGAGCTTGGGTTTTGATTCAGGTTCAGACACAGCTGAGAGCCGTTATCCCAGAATTGTGACCCAACACAATCAAAAAATTTGGTGGTGGGGACAGAAATGGGCAGGAAGCTTTTCAGACCAGGAAATCCAAACTTCAAGACAAAGCCTGAGCTCCTCAGAGAGCCTAGCACCGGACTCCGTCTCCATTTGCCAACCATCACTCAAACCAAATTCGCTTGAAGTTTGGCCCAAAAAAACGTGCGCGAGAGGCTCACAGATGTTGCAGAGAAGCTGGTTTCTCTTCTCTCCCCCGCCTGCAGTCGGATGAGTTTCAAGGATTTGGGCAAAATGAGATGAGAGCTTTTCTTCCAAAGGGAGCATGCCAGCGCTTCCCAAGCACCCAGGCTGGGCTGGCTGCCTCCTTCTCCCATCTCCTGGCAGGGCTGCCGCAGGCAGGGCAGCGGTGGTGGCACCCTGTTTGGGAGGCCTCCGTTCTGCCTAATCACCGCAATAGGAGGAGGCAGCTTTTAACAGCTGTGAAATGCTACAGGGATCGAAGCGGTGATGCTCTCGCCAGCTCCCTCTTCCACCCCTGACACAAGTCGTTTATTTATTAACTTCTCCCCTTGCCTTCCTTCTGTCTGGCTGATGCTGGGGGGTAGGCAGAAAGGGGACAAGAGCGAAGGGGCTGGATGTCATCGAACCGCCCTGGAAAGGAGGAATCCGCTCGCACTTTTGAGGTGTTCAAGACAAAAAAACCCCAGCTGACCCAGTTTATCCCCCCTTCCCCTCCACAGCTTACCTGCTAGGGAGATGTGAAAGAGGTAGCAGGCTGCTGTGAAGGCCAGTGAGCTGAGCTCAGCTTGGGAGAGGTGGTTTGGAGAAGGTTTACATTCCTCTTCATTGCATTTAATTGCTTTTACACGGAGGGA